>NC_089207.1:11524152-11632569 GCF_963930695.1 Labrus bergylta
GCAGACGGCTGGAGAGGCGGATGTGAGCGTGCTGGCAGAAACCCAGTGAGCATGGAGGAGCTGTGAATGAGGCTCAGCTGCACACACACATTCAGATATTATAGCTGTGAATAGATTCAGCTGCACTTGGACTGTTCTGATGATTCCTGCACTTTACACACCCTCAAATAACAGGAAGAGGGGGAGAGAGGGGGGGGGGAGCAGAGAGAGGAGAGGAGGATGGGGACAGGATGTGGCAGGAGAGAAAGAGGGTGAGTCCTTTTGGTGCAGACACGCCTCCTCTATTTTTAACAAGATTTAACTGGAAGATTTCAGAGTTCTTCATCCGGTAAGCAAGAGCACATCCACGACCACAGTCAAGTTATTATTACAGCATTTATGTGGAACGTTTGAAATACTTTCTGTCTACGGCTGCAGGACATATTGGCTCAGCTTCCCAATATTGATGTGGGAAATCAGGTGGTCAAAGTTAGAATCACATGGAAGTTTAAAATCCTGCTAAACATGACAAACACTCGAGCGAGGAGGCCCACGGCCGCTAGAATGAGGACGACATCCTCCGTACACGGGATGTGCTGGACTATACGGCACCCCTTCTCACGTAGATTTATAAACTAAATGGGAGGCAGAGGAAATCCAAGGTTACTCCTGAATTTATTTCTCTCATTATATCAAGATCTCAACGTAAAACCAGATTTTTATTGCAAGATTCTGATTTAATGTCTCGTTGTGCCAGTAATTAGAAGAAATGTGTCTCTCAAGGTCACAACATGTTGCTCTACTTGTTATTTATGTTCTGAAGCTGCTGTTTGTCAGATTCAAGACTTGATCTTACTTCTGGTCTCTCACACAGACTTTCTATTCTCTACTCTAGTCACTTTTTTTTTTCGGTGTTTGGATCCTTTTTATGACTTTATTGGATTATTATAATTTATGGACTTCCATCATCTTCATCTTAGGTCAGACAGATTCTCCTGATGTGAAGTATCTGAAGAAACTCAAAGAAACGACCCTAAAGATGAGCGTGAGTCCCTGTGTGTGCTCTGTGGGTTTCTGTTGCAGCGTGCTAAAGGTTAACTGGATGTGTGGGTGTGACACTGAACTCATCTCCGGGGTTAAAAGTAAACATGTGTGGCCTGTAGCTCGGCGCAATAAGCAGCTCCTGACCTCTACCCTGTGCCCTGCAGGTGATCTCACAGCCAGGTGGGCGGAGTCTTTGTGACCTGGGACTTTAATCTGCAGACACTATAACTCAGCTGAGAGAGGAACAGAGACGAGCTGTGCTGCGTTCACTGTCCGGGTAACAGAGGGGAATTTATGACAGCATCAAAAAGATAGGCTGCTTCACACTGCATGGCCGTCCATCTGCATGTTTGTGTGTGTGTGTGCGTGTGTGTGTGCTGCAGTAAAAGCTGATTTGCAGGCTGAACTCCTCCCTGACTTCATAGTGCATCAATCACCGCTCGTCTCATTCCGTAAATGTCAGCAGCTTTATGACAAAACAAGAACGCAGCATCACTCACATCAGACGGAGGCTGACGCTCTGAACTGTGGACAGGACCGCTCTGCATACACAACACACACACACACACACACACACACATGCACACATGCACACACATCTCAGTCACACAGGTCTTTAGAAGCCAAAATAAAAGAAGCATTTCTGGAATATTTGGATTATTTCCAGACTGATTTCAGAGAATCCAGACGTCTTAAAAAACACATGAAATGCTGTTTCTGAAAATCAGATCTAAATGGCAGAGAAGCATTCAGTGTACCTCTGTATCTCTACATTATATTACTGCATGTCACTATCTGTAAATCTTCATGTACTAAGTTACAAACCACATATTTTCCCCGGAGCTCTTGACCTCTCTTGTCTCGTCGGGTCCCCTGGATCGTCGGTGAGGACGACTGAAGATCTGAAGTTTGTTTAGAGCTTTGGAACTTTTATTGACTATAGACCAAGAAAGTACCTTTTATCTCTCAAACATCATCCAACCCTAGTGGAAGCAATCTTTGAGTCCAGTTTCTAATCCTTAAAAATACATCCCATGATTCTAACTTGTAAATTTCACTTTCTTTAAGTTACAATCTGGCCAATCAGCAAGTAAAAGTAAAAGTAAGTGAAAGTAAAGAATCCTCCTTCATAATCAGGGTTATCACTGAAGTGTGATATAAAGAGCTTACACTGCTGAACCAAAGCTTGTTTGACTTTTGTTCACTTTAAGCTGCCTCAGAAACATGAAGGCTAATGTGGGCTCTTTAAAACTGTACAGTCCTCTCATATTAGAGGAATGAAGTGAAACAGAAACTGAAGGAGAGGGTGGATAGATGCTGTATGGATGAGTCTTGACCCCTGAAATTGCCCACATGGGAACACAACACACACACACACACACACACAGACAGAGACACACACACACAGACAGAGACACACACACACACACACACACACTGCAGTCAAGTATTTAGGACAGCATTGCTCCAATCTTTCATAATGAATCATTATCATTCTCACTGCTCAGTTGTCCTGAATCAAACACACCATCTATTGTGTCCGCCTGCACGCACGCTCTCTCTCTCTCTCTCTCTCTCTCTCTCTCGCTCTCTCCCCATGTCCTTGTTTTTCACTTTAGTTAGTTTCTTTTTTATTTCAGAGTCTGTGTTTCTGCAGCCATGTTTCTAATCTACCGAGCTGCATTTGTGTTGGATGCAAAGTGTCCACATTTCAACATAAATTGTATTTTATCTGACAGGGGGAAGGCTCTGCAGGGGGAAAGTGGAGTGTGATTGAAGCTTCTCTGTCGGCAGTTAAATCAATGTGTGTTTGTCTTTATAAATGAGAAGCAGAGAGACGCCGGTTTAAGAGTCGAGATGTTTGATTATCACTCAAGATGTCAGAGTGAGGGGAGCTGCACATGAAAGAGCACCGGGGGGGCCTGTGGGGGTTCAGTGCATTGCTCAAGGGCCCCTCGGCAGCACCAGGACTTGAACCGACAGCCCACCCACCGGTTCCAAACCCAAGTCCCTAGAGACTGAGCTACTGCCGCCCCTACCTGCATTGTTTTTGTTATTAAAAACAAGAAATTACCCAGAGTCTCGAGGACTTTTATTTTTGTTGCCATGACAACCCTATACACACAGTCTGCATGTGTGTGGATGTGAGAGCAGCTCTTCAGAGAGATGTTCAGAGTGTGTTTTTAGTATTTCTGCTTGTTGTCCAAAGCCGACTTTAGGAGATCCAGCAGAGAGATCAATTCAACAAAATGTCTGGAATTTTACGACCAAACGCCCTCCGGGCTTCACTGTGCGGACGCAAGACCTGAGATAAAAAAACAACAATTCAGGAGCAACAAGAACTGAGAAAAAAACACAGAAGCAAATAAAAGCAACGGTGTATAAAAAAGGACGATGTTACACCTGCACGTTGCTTCCAGCTTCTCCTTATTTCTCCTACAGCTCCTCTTTCCCCGTTTCCTCCATGCCGTCATCTCTCTATCTCTCCCTCTCGCTCTCTTGCTTTCTCTCGCTCGCTCTCTCTCTCTCTCTCTCTCTGGTTATGTAAGGAGGCACAGCATGCAGCTTATTTACGCTCTCATGGGAATTAAACAGAAGCCCGGACATGCCAGCACCTGCAACGCTCACTGAGAGTCTGCAGAGACAAACTGAGGGCTCTGCAGCAGAAAGAGGCTTCCCCTGAACACACACACACACACACAGACACACACACACACACACACACACACTAAAGGGTAGGCACTAGGCAGGGGGTGAGATGCACTCTGATGTATGAGTGCAGTGGGAGCAGCAGTAAGCTAACAGAAGCAGAGATTTTGACATCAGCTGTTTTTCTATGACTATTTCATCCACTTCTGTCATTGGTATGAGGCAGCAAGGTAATAATCAATCCAGACTGATGTGCATAATCCGTCGATCATCATATCATCTTGGATTCCTCTAAAGATCAACCCTCAGTGAAAGATTTGTAATATCTTCATCTTATGTTGAAAATGTGAGCGAGCCCACACATGACGACCAATAATCATAGATTCAGCAGTTTAGTTCCTTTAGTGTGCTTTGCTGTTTCGGTCACATCGTTGCCAGCGGCGATTCTAGAGTATGTCCTGGGCCCTGGGTGAATAATCAATCAAGGGGCCCCCCCTCCAACAAACGTTCATTATTATTTCCCCTTTCTTTTTCCACTCCCATACAGATGATTCCTCTTCACTTTCCTTCAGTAACTTTCAATGACAAACTTTGGTTTTCACAGCAATAACGCATGGGACAACTAGCAGGGAATTGAGAGTGAGTGCTAGCAGGGAGGTTTTTCTTTTAACCGTCATTGCAAAATTTGCACATTTTGAGGCGCTGCTGTGATTTAAGGTTTGTCAGCCGTTGGAGGCCCACTACTGGTCGAGGGGCCCCAAGCAGTTGCCTGCCTCGCCTGTTGACAGGCAGCGCGCGATTTTTCCTCTCCACGCTAACAGATTCTTTTACCAACAACCAGAGCCCTGACTCTGAACTGACTGGAAATGAGTATCAGAAAACGAGAAGTTGAACATAAGAAAATCAAAGTACCAAAAAGACCGTTCAGATTAAATCGTCTCTCCTCCTCTGCTACTTCAGCGTTCCCTTTCCTCTTAAACAAGATAATTCATCAGCTCTCAGACGCCAACCAAGCCATTTCATTAAGCTTTCATCCACTCCTGATAATTACCTTCCATTTAAATCTCTTCACTCAAATCTAGCAGAGGAGGCTGAGTAGGAAAAGTATCACAGATGATGAAGCAGTTTATGAGTGAAGCTGCTCTTTTTGGAGAAAACAGCGTTCAATAAATCGACTTTAAGACGGAGGAGATGTCGACAGGAACAGGTTTGTATTCCCATGCACTGCTCCTGCTTCAGACCTTTGAAGGCATCTCACAATCCCTCTCTCTGAGAACAGGTTGCTGTTTGTGCATCACAGCTGATGCAAAATGCAAAATGTGTGTTTTCCCCTGCATTGCGTCGAGCTCCTGGGACAACACTCTAGAGCAGCTTACAAACAGACAATGTTACTGTCATCACTGGCTGTCAATCAAACCTTAGATAACTCTCTAACCTCTGCATGATCGGACCTTTTTGTTCTCGAAAAAGGTGGTGTGTTTGATTTTTTTTTTTTTTTTTTAGAAGTCCGAGAATGGATTAGATAGAGGACTCTGTGAGACCCCTGATGTGTTAAGGCGGATCACAGCGAGAGGACGACGCACTGAGGGAAGAGGAGATCAAAGCATGTGTAAGGATTCTTTTCTGTTCTTTTCAGAACATTTGTAAGACTCTAGTTTAGTTCCAGTAGATTTTGCAGAGTTGAAACGTTATCGTCAGAGCAGAGATTTTGGAGCACAGGCTTTCCTCTCACCTCTACGCTCCCCCCCCCGACACACACACACACACACACACACACACACACACACACACACACACACACACACACACACACACACACACACACACACACACACACACACACACACACACACACACACACACACACACACACACACACACACACACACACACAAGAGGTTTTAAGCTTCAACTTTGGCTTAACTGCTAATAACTTGACTTACAATCACAGAGAGAGACACAAAGCAGAGGGGAAGGGGAGACGGAAAAGACGGCTGATGTAAGAAAAGACAGACTTTTGTGTTCTCGGAGATTTAAGACTCCACCTCAGCGCCCACACGAGGCCCTTTACAGCCTCGCTGAGCTCCACGCTGCAGGAGACAATCAGGAAAATATCCGCCGATCTGACTCCTGTGATAATAAACCAGAGTCTTTGTGTGCAGCGTGGATTAATGTGGTCTGGTCTGGTTTGGTCCAGTCTGCCGCCCACCAGGGTTTGGGCCTGAGCTGGCCTGTGGATCGAGGCCAAGGCAGCAACAAATGAGCACAATCTGGAGGAAACTGGGCCACTAACACACAGACGTACCGACGCAGGGTTTATAATGGTTTTTTTAAACGTTCATTGGATGGAATATGATTGAAATGTAAGATCTTGATAACGATTATCTCATATTCAGTCAGTAAATCCATCAGGTTCAAGCTTTTTTTCCCTGTAAATTACATACAGAATAGGTCTCAGCAGCAGCCACATGTGACATTGACTTACACCAGTGGTACTCAGCCTTTTTAGACTGAAGATCCACATTGACCAAAACTATTTCTGCAAGAGCCACAATCAACAAACCTCTTTCTTTCCTAAAATATGTGTGGGAAACACAGTGACATGACTTTCAAAGAATAATTTCTGCTGACAATGTTTCCCTTTTTCAAATAATTACATTGGAATTTTTTTTTTTTCAAGTAGGACCTAAAAGAGCCACAACCCGTCCCAAATGAGCCACATTGGGTTGAGTATCACTGATTTACACCCTCAGCTTAACATGCATGTTATAGATAGAAGTCCTGGGTACCCAGTATTGGGCCATTTCCTGTTTTTGATCACCAAAGACTGACTCCATCAGAATCAGGCATTAACCTGAGTCATGTGTTGTGGTTGAAATGTCAACCCAAATGAATCATGTTTTTGGTTTTTAGGGCACACTTGAGCAGCCAGAGTTTTTGTCAGGTTAGTATTTTAGAGCGAGGACGGTGGATAGAGTCAGACACATAGGGGGGGGGGAGAGGGGGGGGGGGGGTGGGGGTGGGGGGACAGGTCAGCTTCAAACCCGGGCAGCCGGCTCTCGAGGACTTCAGCCTCTGTATATGGGACTCACGGACTAACCACCAACGCCCCGGTAAGTATTTTAGATATTTCTTTGTCCTTTCATCGTCTGTCTTCTCTGTACTGCATGCTTTACAATTATCTTTATGGATACATTTCTGCTTTATAAATGGCACTAGTTCCACTCGACGTCCCTGACATCCAGCCAGTAGCGATTCTAGAGTCTGTTGGGGCCCTATATGCAAAAATGAATTGGGGGCCCCCTCCAACCCGCATTCATCCCAATAATGTCTGCCCGTCTCTCCCGGCGCTTACTCACCATCCTCTTTCTTTTTACCCTCCCAGATGGATCATTTTCTGCTTTTTCTTTTGCTGACTTCCATTGACAAACTTTGGTTTCCACAGCGAGCTTAGCATGGACACCAGAGGGAGTGCTGTCAGATGGGGCCCCCTTAGGAAGGTATCCTACTGTCATTGCAAAATTTGCACATTTTGAGCCACTGCTGTTGTTTAAAGTTTGTCAGCCCTTAAGGGGCCCCTACTGGTCTGGTCCCCAAGCAGTTGCCTACCTCGCCTATTGACGAACAGCACCTCTGCTCCCAGCCTCCACCATCAGGCCGAGTCGTCCCTACAACCACCGCCGTCCTCATTCATGCACGGCCTGCTCCGACCTCCACCTCAGCGCGAGGAAGTGTGGACGACAGGAACATGAGGAATACAAAGGAGAAGTCCTTCCTGCATATTATTCCATATGCTCTTTTGTAAGAGCATATGGAATTTATTAATGATTGATAAATTTGATCTCTTCTCTTTCACTATTTATTACAGTCTAATATCGGTTGTTGTTTTAAATCAGTGATCTCCTATTCAGTGCATGGTTTATTTTTTATAAGCCGACAGCAGCCACAGATGAAAATACAAACTCTCTTATTGTGCACAGAAGTGAGACAGCAAACATATTGAGTGTCCAAATGAAATCTAACAGATCGTAATGAAGCCTCAGGAAAACACGCGCAGGAGGGAGGATGAGATTTAACAGTGAGGTCAAAAAGTGAGCTGACGACGAGGAGAAGAAATGATCGGAGAGGAGCTGGCGGGGAACGTGGGAGGAAGAAAAGAGAAACGTAGAATGAAAGAAGCAGAGTCAAGAAAATCCTGCTGTCTGATCCCCCGAGTGTTTCAGGTCGGGAGCCAAGTCCTGAGATTTGCTGCTGCTGCCGTTCGAGACAGAGAGGAGGCACTCTGTGGATTAACAGGCTGATTTGTTTCCTAACTTTGACTAAGTACCCAATCAGAGCGCAGAGGAATGATCGTTATTTACAGAGTAACAGAAGTAATTAATGATAGATTTACTCAAATCGACACGACAAGACAGAAAACGGAGAAACAGAAGGAGACACAGAGAGCAGCTGAACCCGTCAGTCCTCTTTAATTAACGAGTTATCGGCCTCTGTGCTTTAGTTACTTCAATGCAGGGCAGTTTCACATTAGGCACAATGGTTTGGTACCGTGCCCGAGCACCATCGCTCCCCCCTTCCCTCTCGATAAGGCTAAGTGTTTGGCTAAATTTGCAGGATTAGGGGCATGGCTTAAGCTCCGTCTCCACCAAGCAGTCGAGTTTAGTTCGGTTCAGTATGGTACACATTTTCCACTGTCAAAAGTTATACCAAAGTAATCCGTCCTAATAGTTTGGTACCCTTCTGTTCTGGGGCCAAATACAAAATGCATCGTGTTTAGATATTTTGCAGATTTGGAGAGTCATTTCAGGGCTTTTTTTTTTTGTTTTTTTTGCGACTAATGTCAGCACGTAGCTCCGCCCCATGGACGACCTCAGAGATGCAGACCTTAATAGGAATCATTGATGTATGTTTACTGCGTCACGTTCTTCTTCTTTGTTGAATTTATTGGCTGTCTACACGATGTCGCGCCGCTGTGATCAGGGTTTACTGAATCAAACCGTACTGAAGCAGCAAAGCAGACGGCTTGGTGGAAACGGGGCTTAAGCTGACTGACAGGTGGGCGCAGTGTAGCAGTTTGTCAAAGGGCTTGAAGCCCGCCTCCAGCTCCAGATCTTTGCCCGTTACTAGGTTGATGTAAAGTGAAGTTGAGTCAGCATCTCTAACACGGTGACCAGCCGTCATGTTTTGGCTTCAGAAACTGATGAGTGGCGTCACTGAGACTACGTCCATGGTTTTATACGGTTTAGGAACCAAGCTAATGTTAAGGCCTCAATAAGTCCAGAAAACAGATGTCTGACATAATAAGTTTAAATACGGTTGCTATGGTTACTCTATTTGATGTACAGTTTGCACAAAACATTTACTTCACAAATTCAGGAATCTGCAATTTTGGCACGAGTGAAAAAATGCCGATCCACACAATAATGTACTCAAAACGACAGTCCAATCTGCTGCATGATGTCATGAGTGTGCGTGTGCGTGTGTGTGTGTGTGTGTGTGTGTGTGTGTGTGATCCTCTGAAACATTCATGAATCAGATGGACCATTAGCTTGATGTCATCATCCTCTGCTGAATCACTGATCAGCTGTGGGGCCGCTGCTCCTTCACAGGGGCCCACTGAGAGGCATTTAAGGACCGGCCTCCCACAGAGTTACATGTTTACAGTCAACATGTTTACCTACCCCCCACCCCCCCCCCCCCCCCCCACCTTCCTCCTCCAACTTCAGAAGCTTCCAGAGGTTCAGCCTGGACCGTTCAGGAAACATGTGATGCGTTCAGGTGTTTCAGCTCTGATGGATTACAGAGAGAAGAGGCAGCTATTTACAGCACAGAGTCACCTGGGGTAACCTCTATTGCCGGTTTAAACCAGCACACTTGGGTCAGACCAGGTGAGAAGCTTTTACTACACTGAACAGGTGAGTGCAGAGGTCAGGAGATGAAGAGAAACAACAACAATGATGACCTGAATCTGAAGAACTCTGCTGCAATGATAGTTCTTATTAGATTAACCTTTATTCATATTATTGATTCACGGTTTGGTTTATGAAATAACCAGAGTCTACTCTTTAGTCTGACAAATCCTCAAAAGCCCAAAGGCATGGTTTTACAGTTAGTAGGGTTAGAGGGATTAATGCTGCGGTTTCTGGTGTACCACACCAGTAAAGGGGGCAGCAGTAGATCAGTTGTTGGGGCGGCAGAAGTACTGTCTTTAGGTCGCTGGTTAGAGCCCTGATGCGGACTAAAGTATGGAAGTTGGTCTGGAGAGGAGCCAGGTCACTTTCAGAGCACTGCTGAGGTGCACTTGAGCAAGTCACTGAACCACCAACTTCCTGTGTGTTCTTTCAAGTGCAGCCCTCCCTCTGACCTCTCTCCACAGATCCTTTGTGTAATTTGACCTGTGTGTGTGAGATGTCTGTCAGTAAGAGTTGGTAAAAATAAATAAATAATGAACTGTCTGCAAAAACTGAGTAACAGGATTTGGAAAACAAAAGATGTACCTTACAAAATCCATTGCTCTTGTGGACGAGATAACTCGATCTCTTCCCACAGTGCAGTAACACCCAAAGCTCTGACATTATGGTGTTTAGCTTTCTGACATATCTGGAGGGATTCCTATCAGCTATGGTTGACCTTTTCTGAATAATGCAAGATTAAAAACAGTGTTTCTTTGTGGTCTGGAGGTCAAAAAGCTCCTACAACCAGCACGACCCTGATGGAGGCCACAAGCCGAAAACCCGTCGGTCTAATTTGTTAATAAAGTTGATCTTCATACTGCGAGTGCTGCTGAAGCTTTTTGACCTCTTTCAAGCCTTTCACTCTTCATGCACCTTGGTAGTTTCAGGACTTTGTGGTCTGGACACAGCTGTAGCGCTCCTCTCAAACACTTTCGGTTTTATTCTAACGATTGCAGCCGTTAAACATAAGATTCACTCGCAGCACAGACTCTGTGGGTTCAGTTTCATCAGGTTGCCTTTCATTAAAACAGATGAGCAAAGTGTTTCCTCAGTGCAAACAGAGCCAGAACCTTCACACACACACACGTTTCATTTTGCAGATCAAGTGATGAAAAAAATAAATAAAAAAATCACTCTTTAAATATTGATCCTTTTAGAGAAGCAAAGTGAGAAACGCTGAGCAGAAGATGAAACATTCTAGAGACGACGAGTAATGGCAGCAGCACAAACTGTGTTGTTTTTTTTAAAATCGCACTAATTAGAACTAATCCCATTTATCAGATTGAGATGATAGAGCTTAAAACGTGGATGGCGTTCTGTTTGTTTGAATCAGCTGCTCTGAATGATGTCATGCCTGCCTCTCATTAATAACAAACTGTGAAATTACAAACACAAGCCTGATGATAAATATTAAATATTCAGATTCATTTAGCAGCTCGTAGCTCGACTCCCAGAGCTCAGAGTTTTGCAGGAAAAAGCGAAAGAGGCGGGGGAAATATTTAATGATGCCAATAATAAACAGCTCATGAGGGCTATGAAGCCGTCATCAGGGCTCGCAATCACAGAGCGGAATAATGAAACGGCAGCCATGATGGTGCACAAGCACACAAACACGCAGAGGTTCAGAGAGAAACTGGAGAGACCCTCAGTGCATTCATTTGTTAGTTGTGCTTATTGTCATCTCAGTTTTTTGAGTATTCAAATCTAATCACAGTATCTAAAGAATAAGATAAAAAGGTCTGTAAGTCGATTAGTCTTGAGTTACACTCAAACAGCCACAGATCAGCGGCCTGGTCAGCACATCCAGCTGAGCAGAAATATGACTTCATAAACAGATATTACATCAAGACTGAAGCTTCAATACCAGGAAATCAAAAGCGCGGCTATCAACTGTCCCTCCGCCGCTCAGCCGACCACAAACATCAACATCCTGAGACAGAAGCAGCGAGAAACTCTGACACTGAACCCTCGGCATGCTTCATGAAACACAAGGCCTAAAAAAATAAAATAAAACTCACTGCACAGCTTCAGAACGGAGAAATCGATCAAATCAATCACAGTTTGATTAATGCTGCGGTGCATTTAAATAATGAATGGGCGAGAGAGAGGGAGAGGGAGGAAGAGAGAGAGAGGGGGAGGGAGATTTTTTACCAACAAATAACCATGAATTTGTCTTTCACTGATGAAGAGTCCGACCTCATCTCTCACCGCAATTAATCACCATCAGAATGTGTGTGTGTGTTTGCATGAGTGTGTGTCCTCTGCAGAGTGAATCTGCACAGTGGTCAGCATATTGGCTCGGCCATTTCCTCTCCGCTCAGGCTGCAGTCTATAAAAGTTAATGAGCCCACTGAGCGGACAGATTTGGCACGCAGAGATGTACGCGCACACACACACACACACACACACACACACACACACAGCAGTGTGTTCATGTAAAGGCAGAGACATGTAAGTGAGCACACATGTACCATAAATCCTCCCACACACAAACACACATGCACACACAAACAAACACTCCACGATGCCTCGCAGTCGTGTCTTTTCGGCTCCGATGAGTCGAGGACGAGGTTTCCTCCCCGTCTCCTCAAATTTCACACACACACTTCAGTTGTAAGCCCTCTTACATAACACTGCTCCCAAACTCCTGCTGTGTGTGTGTGTGTGTGTGTGTGTGTGTGTGTGTGTGTGTGTGTGTGTGTGTGTGTGTGTGTGTGTGTGTGTGTGTGTGTGTGATTCATGGGGCCATGAGGATCCTTTCACTGGTCAGTAATCAGTGTTCTCAGAGAATCTTCTCTGTCCCGATTGTCTTCCTCTCTGCAGAGCACCAGAGACAGAGAGGAGACACAAGGGGACGGATCGAAGTAGAAAGGTGGAAACAACACACATCATCATGAACACGCCGTGTTTTTAAACATGTAGCTATATGCATTCATTTCATGTCCACACAGAAAGACGACATTTTGCTCTGCCTCTGAAACCGATTTCCCTAAGTGTTTATGTTTTGATGAACTCTTTCTAAAAGCAGAAAAGACGCTCACCACATCAGTGTTGAAAGAAGGAAAATGAATGTTGAGTATTGGTGAATCACTATACAGTATAATACATATCCCTCTACTTTGCAATACTCTACATAATTATTTAAAATAGAAAAGTGGAGCCGAGCTGTGTTTAAATTCAGAATTTCCATTCTAGTCCATCATAGTCTGTTGGAGAGGAAGTGACCTCAGAGATAGCCTCGAACATGCAATCCTTAAAACAGTGAAGAAGAGAGTTGACACGTCTTGTTAAAACTTTTTACAAATGGGAGTTACAAATATAGAGGATATGTTACAAGGGTCAAAAGGTCAAAGGAAATCACCAGGTAATCAAGTATATGTTTTTTTGCTCACGTCGTTTACCTGATCAAATTTTACTATGTTGGTAAACATGTCCACTAAGGGAGCACTCACACCAGGCAAAGTTGTCCCCTACGGTGCTTAAACACGATTGGCCCCTCCTCCCCATTCCCCTGCTGGCCTGCACTCGCACTGCTCCAGGAATAACCGGGCCTGAGCCTCATGTCGATTGGATCAATGGTTCTGAACTGGTCGAGCCTCAGGACCCACCACCAAGTCCTTCATGAAAAATGTGCGACCCAAAGTACTGATATTTTCCAATCAATCAGATTGGTGATAGAACAAAGAATCAGTAAAAAAAAAACAACAAAAAAAAAACAGTCTTGTTAAAAAAGTGCTTCATGGACTTTCTTCCAGGAACACCATCGTGACCCACTGAAAACGGCTCCGCAACCTACTTTTGGGTCCCGACCCACCATTTGAGAACCACTGGTTTATGTGATCAAATGTCCTTGTGGATGATCCTATGTTGGTAAAACATCACGTCCACTGCAGCAAAGAACAAGTGAGTCTAAGAGCTCCATGAGGAGAAGTGATAGGGACGTCTCCTCCGCACAACAGACTCTGTGACAGACCTTGTTTTCACCGTGTCTGCTGTAAAACACAAACCGCCTCCTGCTCTCATGTGTTGTTCTTACACTGTCAGCTCAGAGAATCTGTATGCTCACACACACACACACACACACACACACACACACACAGACACACACAGATGGCGGCCTAACCTCACCATGTTCACTTCCACTGTCAGAGCTGTATCTGATTCCTGCATTGATCTACACGCTGCTGTGAGCCTGAGCTGCACACAGAAAATCTAAATCAATCCCGCAGTCGATGGTCTGAGAGCTCAGCCTGAGAGAGACTCAATACTCCGCAGAAAGCCTGAGCGGAGCCTTTCTGTGGCCCTCAATATAAGTTCCTGTGTGCTCGTAAAGGCCATCAGTGACCTGAGAGCAGCGCGGTCGCAGCCCCTGTACGCTCACAACATCTCTCTCTGTAACAAACAGAGCAGAGAGCTGCAGCCTGTGACCGCCTCTGCATGAGGAAAAGCTTTGCCCTCATCTGGCGCCTTTTTGCTGTTAGTCTCTGTGGGCGTGTAAAGGCTCCGGTCGACCCTCTCAGTGCTGCAGCAGGTCAGAGGTGGAGGCGGTAATGATGGGGTGATACACTCAGTGTTTAGCGGGAAGAGAGGATGAAGGTTAGAGTCTCACTGATCGCTCGGAGCTCTGCCGTCTCTGGAGAACACCCCCCCATAAAAAGGTCATCTATAGGAAGCTGCAGCCAGGCCTATATGCCATATGAAACTAGAGCTTCAAAGTGCAGTAGCATTGTTCAGTATCGTGATAGAAGGGAGTAGTTTAGAAAATAATGCAACAGGTTGAGGTGGTGCTCAGAAGTTCTGATTACATTATACAGCAACCTTCATTCATTTTCTATTGTAATTAATAGTTTAATCAATGAAAATGCCAGAATAGTAAGAATGTCCACCCATCTTCTCAGAGTCCAAGGTGTTGTCTTTGTGTTCTGTCAATCGAAAATATATTCAGCTATATTCTGAAAAGTAGGTATGCATGTAAGAGGTTGAAAAGGTTGCCTACTTTAAATGTATGAATACAAACTAAAGCCGTTTTCACAGATGCACTCCGGATAATATCTAGATAATTGCAGGAAGACCGCTTCGGAGATTCTCCCGACCTTAGCCGTTCACATGTGCTCCTCACAGCGGGGGACTTTCCCTGTCAGAGGGGAGGGGGATCGGGGGATTTCCTGAGGTAAGTAAGCGGAAGTAGCGGCCGAAGCAACGACGTTATAATGAAAATATTTGCCTTTATATCAATGTTATGTGAAATCCAATGGAATGACAACATCCACAAAAGAGTGGAGAACAACATACTGACGAACAGAAAACAGAATGCAGACGTTTAATTACGTGCACGGAGATCGTAGTGGTCGTGTGCAGACACTTTAGGCAGTCACTGTATAAACGTCATTCTCTTCCCATTGGCTCGAGTTGAAATCTCAGGTGTATATTCGGCCGCGTTCAGACATCAGCTCACTCTGACTTTCTGCGGAAAAAATACTAGGGGTGTGGCCGGAGAAACTCCAGGTAAAGTCTGCTCGAAAAATGTGGCTGTTTGCGTTCACACATAGCCTAAAGCACCTCCAGGTAATCAAATCTCCGGAGAGTTTCAGGAGATTTCCGTATGTGTGAACTAACTAGTGTTTAACTAATTCTATTGCAGAGGTCAAAGGGTTAAATGTGTTGTCACTTAAAGGCTCTCATGGCGGTGCGGTTTACTTCCTGGTGATTCCTCTGTTATTATTCTGAGTTTGGCCCAGCGGCTCCGTCATGTGTCTCCTAATCCCCATCTTTGGCTGAAGGCAGCGCTAAAGCTAAGATTAGCCCACATACACACACACAAACCATGGGGTCACACACATACACAATATGGGGTCACATACATACACACACACACACACAGAGTTACAAACTAAGAGATCACATACGCCCTGCATCTCAGTGTTTGACCTTCTGTGGTGTGACGCTCAGAGTGTTTAAAAAGGTGACCGAGCAGCAGTTCTCACATGACGCTCGTAAAGTTTAACACCCGAACGGAGAATCTAACCGCCCCATCGACTGTCAGGCTGGGTAAACAAACATCTTCCACCCTCATCCTGAATGCTGGTGTCCACCAGGGGTGTGTGCTTCCTGAAGTAATCACTTAATAGTATGTTTAGTTAAAATGTTAGAAAAATATCCAACATCTTTTGAGCTTTTCTTTGGTCCAATACACTGATATTTTAGAGGCTTTTTCTTGATTTTTTGTTATGAGAAATATACCTCGAACTTGTAATAAGATGTAAAATATATATTAGTCTTAAAAAGTCAAGTAAGCATTACATTTTATGATTCATTGTTTCGATCACATAGCAACTGTATTATATCCAATCAATGCAGGCGTCTTCTTCTCCTCGATCCCTGTCGTTTTGTTCTCTCTGTGCCTTCCCGGTTAAAAATGACGCCCTTTGATCTGCTCTCATCTCCTCATTTTTTTTTCCCTCATCTCCTCAGCTTTGGAGTTTACGTGTCATTTCAGAGTTTGCGTCATTATTACATCATTTACTACGGAGTTTATCAGGAAAGAGAGACGGCTGATTCTGCTCCCTGCAGCTTTACATATCATTTGTGTTCAGCAATGTCACACAGAGAGAAGCTGTACCTGTGTGTGTGTGTGTGTGTGTGTGTGTGTGTGTGTGTGTGTGTGTGTGTGTGTGTGTGTGTGTGTGTGTTCACAGTATGTAAATGAGCAGTGTAACACAGAAGGTCACATTCTGAGCGTGGTCATCACACACTTTCAGCCCGGAGGCGTCGACACGTTTAACAGGAAGTGAGGATAAATCTGGATGATATTTGGATGCAATTACTTCTGTTGGCTCATCATCGTGTGTGTGTGTGTGTGTGTGTGTGTGTGTGTGTGTGTGTGTGTGTGTGTGTGTGTGTGTGTGTGTGTGTGTGTGTGTGTGTGTGTGACGGGGGGGGACTAGTTTAAGCCCCTGATATCACTCTACGCAAACACACACTCCCATCTAATCGAGTGCTTCAGCAAACACACACACACACACACACACACACACACACACACACACACACACACACACACACACACACACACACACACACACACACACACACACACACACACACACACACACACACACACACACACACACACACACACACACACACACACACACAGCAGAGGGTTCACTTACGGCTGTAGGCGGACGTATGGAGTGTGTGTGTGTGTGTGTGTGTGTGTTAGTGTTTGTGTGTGTGTTTACTAAACAGAGGAGAGAGTGTGTGAATAACCTGTGCAGATTAAACATCAGTCACTGTGTGTTTATCTGACCTCATCTTAGAGGACGGCTGAGGCACACACCGCTCCGCGAGTTTCTTTGAAAAAAATCAAAACGCTGAGCGCAGCGCAAGGTCGCACATGCCGTCAGTGGGCTCTGCAGGGAAGTTATACGTTTTCAGCGACTCTGTGACGACATCTTGGCGCGTCCAATAAGAGGGAGGATCAGAACACAACAAAAAGGTGTCCTGCTTTCCTGAGCTTTTTAACGCCACTTTAAAAAAGGCCTCACCAGGGCATCAGCAAGAAGGGCTCTAGTTTGGGAACAGTTTGGGCGTACCAGGTGTGTTCAAAAAAGCAGCAGAAACGTGTGTCATGCTCGTGAAGCGGCCGCTATAGAGCTGCAACTCCTGGACGGACCGAAACTCTACCATATCCTGTCAGGATTTCATGACCCCACACCCTCTTCTTCTTTGCTCCACGTCTCCTCCTCCTGAGCAGAGGAAAGGTCAGGGCTTCCTACTGAATAGTGGACCGATTCAAACATACTGTGCATCCAGAAAGTAGCTATTTTTCCTCACTATTGTTTCAGTCACCTAGCAACTTGCACCAACTATGTGTGTGCACGCTCCCCCTCCTGCTCAGCGTCCTACCCTGCAGCGAGCACAGCGCTCACCGCAGGCTATCTGAAAAGCCCCTTTAGCTGTGAGTGTCTGCTTCAAAACAGACACAAGACTCCGCTCTGCTGTGGACCGAACCCACCTGAGGGACCATTGACTTTTTAATCAGGAAGTTTAAGTTTTGATCAGAGGAAGGGGCGGGACTGGTTCTGAATGACATCACCGTATTCACTCAAAAGCCTCTAATGGATTAAATCCCCGACTAGAGCTGTCTTTATTTCACCATTTTAAACTTTAATCTGATATTAGTAAAAATCAGATGATAATGATACCTAACCCAACCTACAGGTAATCCAGACAAAAAAAAAATGGACTCTCTCAGCCTCAGTCATCCAGAGTGCAATCGTGCGTGATCACGTCCAACCAGCCCTCCCCCTTCTCTGTATCCTCCTTCCTTCAGTGAGTCATTCTTTAAGTTCCCTGCTCCTCCTCTCATCACTACTTCCTCCTCCAGCACACAGCGCGGAGGTGCATCACGGACTGGAGGAGAGAGGAGGGTAAATATTTGATAGGAAGAGTGAGAGGTGGTCCCACGCTCCATCACAATCTCTGCAGAGGTTTTCGCTGTGTAAGCACAAACAGTCACACGGCAGACAGAAAGGACAAACAGGGAGAGATTTCACACCTCTAGGTCTGCACCAGCTGCACAGCGGGCCGGGAGAAGGTGAGGTGGATGTGTTTAAATAACACACATACACACACACACACAGACAGAGAACACATGCAGTCGAACGCTGTCATCTCCATCCTTTGAGATCAACCCGCGTCTTAAATGCTCTGCAGAAGAGAGGAGTATTGACAGCTTCATTTAACGGCTGACAGAGAGGACAACAAAACAAATGTGAGCGGAGACGTCACACAAGGACACGAGTGGGAGTGACATAAAAAGAGGAGTCAGAGCCCACAGAGCGAGGAGTGTGCAGCAGTGTGTGTGTGTGTGTGTGTGTGTGTGTGTGGCTCGGAACACGTACAGAAACATCACGTGGTGTGTTGTGACATTTTCTGATTCTTCATTTAGCGTCAGGTTTCTCTTCTATGTTGCACCACAAAGAGTCAGGGAGATTCATCATAACGACAACTACTCAAGCGTTCAAGATTTCACTCAGATGACGAATTAAAATAAAAGTTTAAACTGATGCAAAGTGAACAGATTTATCTTTATGGACATTTTTTAAACTAGGGCTGCAGGATTAAATTCCAGTTTAAGTTTACTGCGTTGAGGGTTGCCAGGATACCAGAATCTTAAACTTCAATGTGATTCTAGTAAAAAAAAAAAATTGAACGATATTTAATCAATGTCACCATGGCAACAACACTTGCAGCAGGCAAACTACATGAACGTCAGCAACGGGATTTTTGTGCATTTTAGACAGCGATCTGGCTCTCTTTCTTGCAGCAGCTTTTGGTTCATTTCACCCACCTGTCAATCAGCTACGCGCCTAACAATGGATAACGCGTATCGTTTTCAAAATCAAAATGGAAAAAAACGGGGAAAAAATCCCCCAATGTACAGTGTGTGCCAGTGATGACTTATCAGACCTGTTTGTTTTTTTTGTACCAGGCTGTAAACATGTTTATTTATGCTGTAAAAACAGGCTTTTTTTACCTGTGGTGTGTATGTGACTTCTGTTGTTCCTGCAGCCGGCCTCTAGTGGCCACTTGAAGAACTGCAAGATTTTGCACTTCCGCATTTGCTTCAAGACCAGAGGTTTACCGCTTGGCTTAGACAGAGTTAATAAACAGTATGTGTTTAAAAATCTCAAGTATCACAACAAGACTTAACAAGTGTTGTACAAGAATTTTGATTTATTTCAAACCGATCTAAGCTGGATTCAGTCTGATCCTTTCTGACTTGATTTCTGATTTCTCCGTCGTTTTTTTTATTTCAGCTCTAACTGCCGAGATTTCTTGGCAGTGTCTCCTTCTGAGGAGAGATTTCAATCTCAAAGGACTT
Source organism: Labrus bergylta (assembly GCF_963930695.1). NCBI lineage: Eukaryota > Metazoa > Chordata > Actinopteri > Labriformes > Labridae > Labrus > Labrus bergylta. The sequence goes on from NC_089207.1 coordinate 11,543,668, forward strand.
CCTTGTTAAACAAAGGTCAATTAAAAAGCTAAATAAAGGATAATAGACTGCAGTGTCCTATAAATAAGACAGAAGCTTCAACAGGCTCCACAGCACATTATCATGGCTGAGAGGAGAGCAGAGAATAAGTAAAAACCAAATCAGTGTGATTATACGCCAGTTGTTCTGTGACCTCCCTCCACATTCAGTGAGCGCAGAGATTTACTGAAATAATAAAGAGCAGCAGTGGTGGAGTATTTACACCGCGCTTAACAGCCTCATAAATAAGACTGATATTTCCAGAGGGAGAGCAGAGAGGAGGAGGAGGAAGAAGAGGAGGAGAGAGGAAGAGGAGGAGGAGAAGGAGGAGGAAGAGGAGGAAGAAGTGGAGGAGGACAAGGAGGAGGAAGAGGGGGAGGGGGAGGAGGAAGAGGGAGAGGAGGAGGAGGAGGACGAAGACGAGGAGGAGGAGGAAGAGGGAGAGGAGGAGGAGGAGGACGAAGACGAGGAGGAGGAGGAGTTGGAGGAGGACGACGAGTAGGAAGACGAGCTGTAGCCGAGCTGGAATGTAACTGAAGCAGCTTGGAGAGATACGATGTGCTTTTCCACACTGACTCTGCTCGGCGCCTCTTGTCGCCGTGAGCTCCGGCAGCTCTTACAATGGAGGAGCGACACGGAGCATGTGTCACCCATCTGTCAGACAATATGTCAACACAGACATAACACCAGGCTCGATGTGGCTGCAACCTCGGCATCGATGCTCCGACAAATATCTAACACCTCCTAACCTGAGCTCTGCACTGCGGTTCTGCAGCTATTTCACGCGCAGCTACTTCTTCTACTGTTTTTTTCTGAAGTGCATCAAGAGGCAGGATTGATAAACATCTTCAGTGAAGTTGTCAAAATGTTCCATACTTTGATACTAATCGATACCACATGTTTTAAAACATTACAATCTTCTCTGTCCTATCTCTAAATAAAAGCATCAAACTTTTTTTTTTTTAATAATATGGATACAAAAATAGTCTATAGGCACCAAATATATTGGGTCATTTCTAGTTTTAATCACCAAACATTACAGACAAACTCCTGCACACTGACTAAATTGCACTAATATGTTGGCAACATGTCACCTCTGTCTGTTCTTTTAGGAGACATAAACGTCACTTAAACGCCCCATAACCCTCTTTCTCTCACAGCAGCCTTTAGGTTGGCAATATGTCTGAGTATGTTTTACAAATTTGGTACTTTCAGAATCCCATAGTAACCAATATAAGAACAGCATGTCCAGGAAAAAGATGTTACACATATGGTGGAGGAGGGATTTGATATGGTGCGAGTACACAGTGGTGCTTGCAGGAAAAATCTTTCATAGCAAACACAGAAACCGCCCACCTGCTCGTAGTTAACCCTAAACATCTGATTTCTCCTGCACACGCATCTTTAATATCAGCGAGCCGGCCAGAGACATCCATGTTTGGTTTACAGAAAAACACTTTGTGTGTTTGTTTTATGAGAGGGAAAATACTAAAATAATAAACTGAATGTTTGTCTGAGTGGTTAAGATGTATTTTGTATCGCCCTATTGCCAAGGCTAAATGTACACACAACAGAGCAAGGTGGTAGAGTGTGTTCCTCCAATTAACAGGCAGTAAGTTTTAATGGGCTGCTACCCTGTTAGAGCCTGATGTTTTTATAGGTTAGGAAATCACCAAGTGGCAGAATAACACACTACACACTGCTGAGGCTTCTGATACCTTTAATATAATACAGCTGCAGGCTACTGGCTTCTCAAATCTCTTTATATAATGCTCAAGAGATGCTGTAAATAAGTACATTCAATGAGGTAATAACACATTTGTATCGACATAAAGTCACAATCTGCAGAATACAAGCCTGACTCTGTATCAATGTATGATATTTGCATGTATTTCGTTCCTTTATGAGCTTACATTAAACCCTGAGCAGATCAAACGCGAGATGATAAACGGATCTGTCCGTGTTTAGCCAACAGAGATCAATCCTAAATCACATGTATCGGCCCTGATCCCAATCCCTCAGATCGCCTCAGGACAGCTGAAATGCGAGGAGCTGTCCTGGGATGCTTCGTTTCAGAGTTCAGCAACTCATTCATAAAGTCAGCAACCACCTTGATCTAAAGAAAGCTGAAAAAAACAGTTGAAATGCAAAGATTTATGAGACCTGCAGCTGCAAAAAATGTTAAAAAGTATAGTAGGTGCAAGGAAACTAGTTTGGAATCTGACTGCCAAAGACGATCTGTTTTTATATTTATCAAGTCAAATGTGTTTATTTGGCTTTTATAATTGGTAAAACAGAACCTGTACTGCAATATAGACAAACTATAGCACCAGCTGAGGCTTTAGACTTTAAAAACATTATGAAAGAAATATGTTGATATAGACAAACTAAAAGAAAGACCAGACATGCAGAAGATTGTCTCTGTACCTCAAGCTGTAAATCATGACTAGTGAATAAAAACGATTCTTTGACCTTCCTTGTTGAAAAGAAGTTAATTAAATAGAAACATGTTTCTCAGACAACCATCAGTGTGAGTGTGGAGGGAAGCATGCAGCAGCAATATATGTTGATCCTTTACTGACTCACATAAAGCGAGAAATCCATATTCGCAGGGATGGAGCTCTATAGAAACGGCTTTAGAAAACCCGCTGAATGGAGTGATAAAAATATCATCTGTGACAGCAGTGTACCTGCAGGCCTTTGTGCCAACAACAATAGACCTGCTTATGAGAGAAAGAGACCCTGGGGCAGGAAACAGTTCTACTTCTTTTCATCTTAAAGGACTCAATGTGGAAATGTGTTCTCAATAATTTACTAGTTAAGCCTGGTGTGCCTCAAGGAAGCGTCCCGGATCCCTTTATTTTTTTCCTGTGCACATTTAGGTTAGCGCTTGCTGTCACCTTTACATCTTATCAGAATGCCCTCAGAATTACTTATTATTTCACAGATTTAAAAAATGGGGGGGAAAGCCAATAATAATACAATTCTTATTCATATTTTTAATTAGAAAAGGTTTTTAATGAAGCCACAAACATTTGAGATGGGTCTAACTTCATGTTTAAATAAAAATAGTTTTTCCCATGATCTCCCTGGGTAGCAAGAGTGGAAAGGTCAAGTAAGGTCGGAACTAAAATCTAATGTTTACACAGCATCACTAGGCAAAAAGAAGAGGTATCAGGATACTCAACGACCAAACGGAGACTAATGGACAGAAAGGGGAACCAAATTTACCAAAAGTGAAATGTTCACTCACAGCAGATGTCTCTGCCATCGGTAACAACAGAGATTGCATCGTTTTAAAAGTGTTGTTTCAAAAATGTTGACAACTTTTTGGCTGACTTTATGGGCTGACATCCTGCTCACTTATTCTTATAAAACCTGAACCATGCTTGGAGTACTTTTTATACCATGCTTAACAGAAAAATAAAAACTGAACACATCATGACGACCCATTCAATTCTTCAAGCACTTCAAGGTCCTCGCTCTTACATGCAGCTCAGAGTTTAGCATTGAAACCAGCAACTGACCGGATCTCAGATCTCATTAGATCACAGCGAAAAACACTCAGGTTCTTGTGATTCTGGTAACATCTCCACCAAAGCCAAGAGTCAAAACAGACTGAGGCTGAACGCTGACGGAAAAGACGGCCATTTCTTTTCTTACCGTGATAAATAAAAAAGACAGGACGTTTTTTTGGGGTTTTTTTTAAACGGATGCAGTGAATTCATGTAGGCTTTTCTATTTCTCTCTGCTACTGTCTGGAACATCTGTGATAACAACACACTCCCATGAAGCAGGATTAGCTTTCATGCAAGACACCGCAGAGAAGGTTCAGAGCAAAGACAACAGGTGACATCACTATGAAGCCTCTCCACATCTGCAAACCATCTTCAGCACAGGAGGCTCAGACTTACTCGAACATTTCTCTTCACCTTCTTTCTCTGAGTAATTCATTCGGAGCACATGCTTAACATTAAGCCCAATCACAAGAACCTTCACCCTTCATTACATGGATGCAAACAGCTCCAGTGAGTGTACCATCAAATTTGAATTCTCTTGAATTATACGGCTGAAAAAGAAAACTTTCAGGAGTTCTGGAGGAGATGTCTTTTCCCTGTGTGCGGCGTGGAGGGTGTTGTTTTTCCACGAGGCCCCCGGCTGTAACCCAAGTGACAGTGTTTGCTTTGGCTTTGCAGCATGGAAATTGGCTCAGATTTAAAAAAAAATAAAAAATAAAAAAAAGGCTCTGAATGTACGACAGAAGAACAAAGAAAAGAAACTGGAAACAAGAGCATGGAGTTTAAAAAAAAAAATAGCACTGCAAATTTTAGAGGCTGCAGAAATGACTTCTGGCAACTTAATCCAAGGCCTGGATAACTCAAAAACCACAAGACACTAAAAAAATATATACAGCAATTATGGTCAACTATGATGTCATTTGTATGTGTAAAAGCCAAGGCGACTATATGAACTTTTCTTTCTTCCTCACGTCCCCTGTGTGTTTCTGTATGTGATGAACTTCCTGTTGAATCTCAGTAAACACACCTGACACCTCTGCGGGAGAGCACTCGCACACATGCAGGGTCAGGAGGGAAATAAAACATAAATAATGCATTAATGAAGGTTCTGTGTGGCCTTGTTAGCAAACAGAAACCCGCTGTGACCTCAAACTCTGCGATGCACGCTCACACATTTAAAACAGTCACTGGAGAATCAGCCCTGTGTGAGTTTTAAAAGACATTTGAAATAGTCATTTGAGTTTGCCTCTATATAGCCTGACAGATTTGAACCGAATGTTGTCTCGTCTGTGTTCATGTCATGCCCTGTTCTCTCTCACAGCTGGATTCATCTCCCCTCCTCCGTCATGATCTGTGTCTGGATGAACTTTCCTGCTGCTTTCAGCTGAGGCTGAGCACGTCCCCCAGTGTGATGACGTGTCCCAGTGTGATGACGTTCGATTGGATCAGTACCCAGATTTCTCTGATGGACAACAAGTACCGGTTGTTGTTTCAGCTGAGCAGCTCCTGTCCATCTGTCTCCACTGCCTAACAAGGCACTCTAAAAGTCAGCTGAAATCTGTCTTACTACAGCGCTAAGAGCCCAAAATCAAACAGATTTGACTGAGATTTAAAGCCCCAATATGTAACTTTTCAACCTTAAAATATTTGCTTGTAAGTCCGTCTACCAGCGTAATCACGTTCAACAGGGATATTGTTGTCTCTCCAACGTCCGCACAGCGGCTCGCTGCCTCAATATTCCACGATGTAACTTTCTGACCGGGGCTCGCGCTCATCTCGCGAGAGGTACGTACTGCTTTACGGCAATAGTTTACAAGTCCTCGGAGTTAGCCAAGACTGTAAATATTAAAGAGGCTAACAGGAGAAACTCTAGGTAGTGTACAAGTGAAAAATGTGTCTGTTCACACAAGCAACTCACCCCTGACTTTTTAAAGAGTTTTGTACAAGTGTGAAAGCAGCTTTAACCTAATCCAACTCATCCAGGAAATATCAGGCAGATTGTTCAATAATGAAAATGAAAGCCAGGTGCTTTTTGAGACAGTTTTATTTCTGTACAAGATCAAAGATCATGCAGGGCCAGATCTTATTATCTGTTATATGAGGCCTCTTGATTTTTTTTATTAGATACAATTACTGACTTGCTGGAATAGACCGGGCCTTGAACAGGGTCAATTCTCACAAGGGTTACATAATGTGCAATATTTTTTAATCATATAAAATGCTAACATGTCAGTGAGCAATGTCTTTCTAAGAAACAGTGAATTCAAACTCTCTCTGGGTTTGTTGTTTGACAACGCTTCCTTCAACTCATTCAGAGGCTCAAACACGTTTCACTCATTCCTAAAGCCGGAGCAGTATAAATCTACAGAATCCAAGCAACTCTCATGAAAAAAAAAACCTTTCAATGACTGTATAAAACCAGGGACTCGATTTTTAATAAATGTCCCAAAATACTTGTTACAGTTAAAGGCTGTCTCAGATGAGAGCCTCTGTGATTATAAACTCGGACAGACACTTTCTCCGGGAACTCTCTCTCTCCCTCTCTCTCTCTCTCTCTGCAGCCGAGCAAATTAAGATACTGCACGCAGAAAGTTCAGGTTCCTCAGAGACAACATTTCCAGACGATCCCAATAGAGAGCTGTCACAAGTAATGTGCTCCAACAGCCCAGATCTGGAAGAACTTTAGAGAGCACCAAACTCAGGTCACAGCAGAGGGCCGAGCGCACAGACAAGTTATAGTGAGGACCAAGAAGCTGCTGTTACATTGACATAACCTACAAACTCATCTTCCTCTTCCTCATCCTCAGTTGGAGACTATATGTTCCAAGGCAACACATTTCTGCAGATTGAACAGATGTTTAAATGCAGACTAGTCAACTAAAGGGAATGAAATATTCAGAAACAGTCAGAATTAAGCAACGATTTTATGTATGTGTGAACGCAGACAGCAGAATATTTCACTCCGACTTGACTCGGAGTACCCAGACAGACAGTTACAATAAGGCTAGTGACCATCTGAGAATTGATAAGCTCCGCTTTATTAGTTTAGAGTAGGGATGTAACAATTCACTCAACTCATGATACGATTCTCTCTCAATTTATTTTACAAAATGAGACTGTAGACAAATGATGACTGAAAAAGATTCCTTTAGGGGCTGCTAACTCACTTGTCAGTCAGGTGATTGGAGCTTCTCATGTTGGTTGTGCTATTTATGTAGTTCCCGGTCTTCTTGTAATATTTGCTCACAGTTTTTGTCTCGTCTGTTATCTTCTCACCTCTTTCATTTTCTGTCTTGGGGAAGCCAAAATGTTTCCACACCTCCGATTTAAAAGACGGTGGTGCGTCCTCAATTTCTAAATCTTGCTCTACAGCTGCTGACACTCACCATATTATTGGGATTCATTTTTCAGAGATACAGATGTGAATCTTGGCGACTTTGAATCGATTCATCATGATTTTACGATTCATCTTAACATCCCTAGTTTAGGACATCAGCTTCATGTAAATTTGGAATTCTGGTGGCAGAAAACAATCAGATTTGACGTCTTGAAATGCACTAAATACTCTCATGCAGGGTCAGAACCGTATCAGAAACAGGCAGAGGAGCACTCCGAGTCTCTGGCTCAGAAACATCAGTAAACAAACCGACAGCAGATGAAGTGTGACGCTAACATCGCTCGCTCTTTTTCTGCTCAGTGTGGTTTTTCCCTCCAGTTTGATGAGGATGGATAAATATTTTAGTGCTGGAGTGTGAGATCTCTCTGCTATATCATCTTTGTGTAATTGTGCGTGATGGAACCAGCCTTTCAGCAGATTTTCAAACCCTGCAGAGACGGTTAAGATCATACCACACACACACACACACATACACAGATACACACACTGCAGGCGGACTCCCTGGAGACAACAACATGTGTGTGTGTGTGTGTGTGTGTGTGTGTGTGTGTGTGTGTGTGTGTGTGTGTGTGTGTGTGTGTGTGTGTGTGTGTGTGTGTGTGTTTGTGTGTGTTCCCCCGAGGGCCTGGACCTCATTCAGTCATACGTTCGCTCCACATTGTTGCAGCATTATGGCTGAAAAGACATTCTCTAATTGGATGCTGTGCAGTTGACTCCCAATTAAAATGGATTTATTAGTCTGTAGCTAAACAGGGCTCGTTAGAGGAAGGGGGGGAACGTCCGTGTGTCTGCAAGCCTGAGCGTCTCTGCCAAACACACACATCTCAAAACGCTGAAGACACAACACAAAAACACAAACCCTCAACCGAGGCATGGAGTCAGATTAGTTGCAGGGAGGGGGGGGGTGAGGGGGGGGGGGTTCTAGAAGAGTCTCCTATGTCAAACATAAAAACACTCAGGTCTGTACACAAAGCAGAGTTTAACCCACTGACCCACAGCCCGGGGTCTGCTGGGGGCCCTGATGGGGGAACTAAGAAGCCAGATTAATGTGTTCGAGAGGTATGTGGAGAGCTCTCTGCTTTAATCCAACCACATCTCTGGAGTGTTTTCAGCTGCACGTGTAACTGCATGTTAAAGCTCTCAATGTAAATAATCTCCCGCAGAACAACCTCTTCAAACCTCTGGCGTTATTTAGAGCACAATGTGAGTGACCATTAAGCAGCGTTAGCTACTCTCGTTCACCATCATCGATAACAAACAGAGCCGCATGGATCACTCAGAGGCAAGATGTGGTGGAGCTGCCTGCCCTGATCACTGTTTCACACTTTTCATTAACCCTAACCCCTAACCCGAAAAGTGCTTTAACTAGTTTCTATCTTGCAAGTTACCAGGTTGTGTTCAGCTCCCCTTTACAGTTCTATGAAAAATAAACTGAAGCAAATATATAACATCTACATCGACATACTAGAAACAAGCTCAGCTAACGTTAGCTGCAGCTCAGCTTTGAGACCCCTGGAAGAGCTATTAGTGCCAACACATCAGGAAAAGAATGGCTTTATTCGGTGTTTATTCTTCAAACTGGGAGGATGACACCTCTTCACATAATTTTGACTCGTGTTACTGAATGTGTGATCGATGAAAACTGGAGAGATCCTGACAAATTAAAAAAACCAAGCAGACAGGCTCAGCTGGATGTGCAGCCGTCATGAAGGTGTGTGACAGCGTTGGAGAAACACTGATTATAAACATAAAAACTTTATTCAGCCGAGCACTGATGCTACACCCTTAGCTTGCAGTGGACTGTTGTTATGACATGAAATATACCCTGTTGTGGGTATACTGTTGTGACCTGCAGCAGCCAGAATATGTCAATGAAATGAGCACACAGACATTTGCCTTATAGGCTGATGTTCTGGTAAGGCAGAGAAGAATGGATGTCCACTGATTTTTTTTATTTGAATGGAGCTACAGTTGTCCTGAACGATGGCTGATTCCAAACTTTAAGGCTGTAAAGAGGACATTTCAGATCTTATTTTAATACACAAAACCTCAGCAGAGAAAATGCACAATTTACTGAGCAGCACCTTGCCAAAACAAAACACTCTCCACTTCCTGAGGGAAAGGAGTAAATGAAGGAGAAACACTGATGAGCTTGAGTCATTATTTGCATAATTTCTCCACACAAGGCTGCAGAGAGGCAGCAGAGGAGCGGTGAGCGAGCAGGTAGTTCGCTCTCTGAGGATTGCAGGTGACGTCAGTTCACTCCAGGAGCTGAATGGGAGACGTGCACGCTGCACCTGAGTCAGAGCTAAGCCTCAGGCACTGGGACACACTAGTGAACACACACACACACACCTCCTTGGGCTGAGAGTTATAATGATGTCAATCTTTATGCAGCCCCCCCCCCCCTCCTCCTCCTCCTGAGTCTCCTCCCGGCCGTGAGGTATGCAAATGTAGGGTAATTCATTTTCCTGTGAGTGCAGCTCTGCAATGATGTATGTTGTAGGATGATGTCCTTTGTTTAATCTACACACTGAGTCCAAACAGGGAGGACGGGGGGGCCATTGATCCACTCAGCTGAGTCATATCAACGCTCATTTCTGGCTCCATTAACAAGCGATGAAGGCCTCCATGGTTCATGCAGAATCTCTCCATGGCCTTTAACTGTGGCATTAATGACAGCACGCTGATACTTAAGCCGTCAGTAACAACCTTTGAAACGATGTACTGAAGAGTCATTCTGAGAGACTCGCTTTATAGAGTTTAAAATCTGCCATGCTTTTTCCTTTTGTTTTTTTGCTGTCATATTGCTCTGCAGAGAAAAAGAAAACGTTGGAGATTCCACTTTAAAAGTGCAAAAATTTTCCTCCGGGTTTTCTGGCCGGATCATTTGGATTCTCGACTCTCTTCACGGGCAGCCCGTCGCTGTGCATGTAAACACAGTCAAGTGTTGTCAAGCATTGTGTGTTTCTCCAACTCAAAAACATCCTGACCTGAACGCAAACACGTGACGCTGCAGTTTGCTCTGTTGCAGTGAAATTAGCATCGGCTGTTGTCACCATGTATTATCTGCAGCACAGTTTGGAGCTGCGAGGACTGAAAAACAAAAGAAAAGACGCATCTTTCTTGCACTCTCTGTCTCCATGCACAGAGCTGTGTAACGTCCCTGCTGTGAGGAGCACACACGCACAACTTCTTCTTTTTTTTTTTTTTTACCAAAACCAGAAAAGAGCGAGGCCTGAGGGCGCTGGATGTCTCTTAATGTGTGAGTCAAACTAATGGACTGCTTCCTTCTACTGCGCCCCTGACCTCTCCTGCTCCCTCACTCATCCCAGACCTCCTCCTCCTCCTCCTCTGCCCATCCTCCAGCACAGATATTTACTCTCCTTCTTACAGTGCTAGCTTCTCTTTGTACTCTCCACTCCTCATTCTCTTTTTTTCTTGAGTATGTGCAGGAAACAGAAGGACAACAGGAGGATCAATCCGACAGCAGGACAGATGTATGTGAACACGTGGGTGACAGACGGGGTTTAGTGCGAGGTCACTGCTCTAAAATAATACAAACACGGGGCTAAAATCTAGCTTGTGCATGGCCAAATTCTGCAAAAATAAGAACACAATTATAGGGTGGATCCCGTTTTCTGTACACCTATAAAAAAAATGACTAAAACCAGTGAGCGCAGTGTGCTTTCCAGGGATTAAACAGGGCCTGTATGACCCTAGAGGACACCCACGCCGCTGTAACATGCAGGGTGTGGGCGATTTTAAATAGACTGCGGTGTTGTCGTTTGGTCGGGATTCCCTCCAGTTAATCCAGTCCCTGTTAGGATAAAAAAAACAAAAAACACACAGTTTGTGCTTGAGTGCGGTCTTTAAAAAAAAGACGCTGCAGCAGCTCCTCTCAGAGAACAGCGGGTCGGCTGATAAAAGGCCGCTCCTCCGTCTCTCTCTGCGAGACTGTAAATCAGAGACGATCTCAGGCAAATACAAAGACGAGGAATGCAGCTCAGAAAACCCAGAAGAAGAAAAAGAAGAAGAAGAGGGTTTGTCTGGAGGAGGCGATTCAGATTAGGCCTTAACTCTTTGAAACAATGCTCCAGATTCAGATTATTTTATTGATCCTGTGAGGGAAGAGAAATCAAAATATAACAGCCAAGGACTTCTGAGTATCATATTATCATGCTGTTTATTCACCAATGACATCTTAACGTTATGTGTAAATAATATAACAAAGAGTACGGTTCAGATTGATTGATGGATGAAACACAAAACGCTCTGCAGATTGGCTGCAGCCAGGAAATCATTTTGAACCCAATTCTTAAAAACTAGAACAGCTATTTTTATTCTTGCAACAGAATGCTAAGACTTCATTTCCTACTTTAGTTAATGAACTCATTATGTCACATTAGCCCAGTGAAGGTGGGGGAAATAAATCAATACAGCATAGTATCTTGATATTATGTGTGGCGATATTATATCGATTCATGGCCGCCACGTATCGATACTTTTATTATATTAACAGCAAATATGCTTTTTTTTTTTTTTTTTTTCAGCTGCTGAAGGTTGCACAACTCATTTTGAACAAGTTGCATTGTTAAAAAATTCATGTTGAAGTTCGATCAGACTGAAATACTAACAGTTCAGATTGAGAGGAGCATGCAGCCTTTAACAGGGTTTTCCTTTTATCTCAGTGCCGGTCCGTCTGTGAGCTCGACTCCATGTGTGTAGAAATAAAAAAAGACTGACGAGAGATGAAGAGACTGAACAGTTCTTCATTTAGTTTGATTTTGTGGACTTAAGAAAGTTAACTCGCAATATATTGTGTCCCGATTCTCAGCATATCACAAAATGTTTAAAATCGAGTATCGTGATAATATCATATGGTGGGGCCTGATGCACAGTAAATTAAAAAAAACTCAAAGGAACGTGCAGGCAGATGCAAAATAGCTGCATGCAGGAGATTGTTTATTACATGATCCTTTTTCAATCTATCTCAAATTAAAAACTTTTTACAGCTTGAGCCGTCACTCTCTGAGCAACAGGACGAAACGAGATGTGAAGCATTTGAAGACGCTCAATCATCAGAAATACAAATGTAGGTTTCTGAGGGTCAAAGTGTTCTTCTGCTGCATAAAGATGCATGTGTTAAGTTTGATCTTTTTTTCTTTAATCGTGAAGGGATGACAGTGAAGGAGGAGTTCTTGCATGTGTTTGAGTGAGAGAGAAAGTCACTGTGCGGGACGAGCAGGGCTCACACACAGTCTTCAGGCTTGCCTAAACATGCAGCGAGCAGCGGCGGCAGGTCTTATCAGCCCGTCAAACAGTCAACCATCTCTGTGACACCGCTCAAGTCCCGAAAACCAGTCAGCCTGCTCCCACTGACTGACAGGCTGCTGATTCACATGGAGCTTCTGTTTGTATGCCCGATGAAGTGCTTCATTCAAGGCCAACAGTTTGGATGACACAGTCTCTTATTCATGCATCGTTCAAAGCAGAAACAGATCCTCTCTCTCTCTCTCTCTCTCTCTCTCTCTCTCTCTCTCTCTCTCTCTCTCTCTCTCTCTCTCTCTCTCTCATTCAGCTGTCTGAGCTGCGTGTGAAAACAAAGTGTCTCTCTCCCTCAGCGTTTACCGCCTCTCTTCTTATAAAGTGCTCTGGTATCAGCTGGGAAAGTCCCAGGTGAGTGTGTGTGTGTGTGTGTGTGTGTGTGCTGCAGGTACAACAGAACAAAGCTGAGCGCTGACAGCAAATAATGGCAGAGGGTGGGTCATCATCAGATTTGAACAGTGTGCCACTTTTAACCGGTTTTAGTTATTAGTCATCCGCAGACGCAGCATGGGAGAGTTCACACACACAAACTGAAACTGTCACAATAATCTCTGTCTGCTTCACACTGGAATCACAAGCAGAAAGTAGGATTACAAAAAAGGAAGGAGTCGTAGCATCCAGATGTTTTATTCACCTGTCACATTCTGCAGCATGAACTGTTATCCAGATGGGGAATAACTTGGGGTCTAAAACTGCCTGGCACATACACATGAGGGGGTTTGAGACCCGGAGACCCTTTAACCCCCTCATGTTCAAAAAATTAATCTTTGGTTTCAAACTTTTATCGAAGCCTCAAAAACCACAAATGTTTCTGTGGTTTCACAATGATAGACGATAGAGATAGAGAAAAAAAATCACAATTAAAACAAGCCATCAAAAGATAAGAGTCAGTCAGAGAAGAGTCGAGGTGGTTTGAGATCATCTTAATTTACTCAATTTCTTGTTGCTGCCGTAATTGCATCCAATTTCTATCCTTTTTAGGAAGAATTCTCTCATCTATTTACTTTAACACAGCCATTAAGAATGGACCGTGTTTGGGCGCGGGAGGCCAAGTGGTTAGCACACGTCCTCCAGGCGGGCAGCCCAGGTCGGAGTCCACCTTTGGATCCTTTCCTGCATGTCATTCCCCACTCTCGGACTCCCCGATATCTGACTCTATCCACTGTCCTGTCTCTAAATAAAAAGGAATAAAAGCCCCAAAATACACCTCTAAAAAAAGAATGACCAAGACCAAGCTGCAAGATGAGGGGGGAAAGTGAGATTTTTATGGGTGGGATGAGGGCCCCAGACCCCCCCCCCAAAAAAAAAATCTCTGTGCACATCCCTGCTTATTGCATAATATCATTTTATGTTGCAGATGTATCCATCAAACGCTTGATGCATGGCTTTGTGTTTGACCATAACTTCATTCTGGAGTAAATCACTTACACCACAACCTCAGATTGAAATGCTGGGACTTCCCCTGTGCAAACACATTCCCAACACTGTGAATATTACTCCAGCCAGTCTGGATGAGACCTCCGGTGCTCTAACCACGACCAGATGTGCGATGTGCATGACTCACGACGCTCTGGTGCCCTGCCCTTTAATCTCTGCAGCAAGTTGCCAACTGCCACCAGGTCAAAGAACGCGGCTGCATGCCAACAACTGTGTGTCTGCAATTATTGCACACGAACCACGCAGGATGAGGGAGGAGGAGGAGGGGGGGTTAATACTGCCACGGCAATAAAAAGGTTCTTATCGTAATGTTGGATTCCAGCAATAAAAGTGGGAGTGCAACAACTGCTATTACGTCAATATGCATTCAGATAAAGACAGTTATCCACCTGTGCTTAATTGTTGCGCAATAAACCTGAGTATATTTAAATTATATACAATTACAAGACAGCACAAATAGCATTAAGGTCACTCACAACACCTTTAATTATAGCTCCTTACCGCGCTTTGAGTGCGTAAGTGCGTGAGTGTGTGCGTACATCAGCCAAACCCTCGGGATATTACGAGGAGCTAATTGCAAAGCTCAGGTGACCAGCGGTGAAATAAATCAGCAATGCAACACTTACTTGCCGATGACCTCGCAGAGCTCGTACACATCTTCAAAGAGGATGTCGTCGTCCGCCATAGTCCAACCGACCCCGGCTGGGGAAAAAATGATTCCCCCCCCGCCCCCCCCCCTCCTCAAATAAGCGTCCCAAGCCCGGCTGTGCTCCTTTAGAGGAAAGCGGCAGCTGAAGCGATATAACCGTCCAGCACCGCCTGCGCCGTCAGTCGGTAAAGAGTTCCACAGAAAGGTTGTTATATTCCAGTTGTTGGCTCCTCCGTCGACCCCCCGCCTCCTCCTCCTCACCCCCCCAAAAAAACCGCTGCGTCGCGGTGGGTGAATCGGCACGCGGGGAGCTCAGTAATCCAGTTGGGGTGTCCACCGGTTCGGCCCCGCCTTTCCCACAGCTTCCCGGTAACCCGTGTCAAAAAGCAACGCATACGTGGTTGTCAAACATTATAGTAACTCCTCCGCCGGTGTGTGTGTGTGTTTGTGCGCGCGTCGCCTATGGATGTGTGTGTGTGTGTTCTCCTTCCGACACCGGGTCTAGTATGCCGAGCACAGACCCGCTGGATTGTGTCGGCTACACCAGGCTCCCGTTACAGCACCGATCCAGGTGGGTTACGGTGATCCTCACTCCCAGAGCAGCCACACTTTTTTCTCGGGGGCGGGGGTGCACACGAAATCCACACGCCGTGAAGGCTTTACTGACGCACGGTGGGAAGTCCTCCACGCCCCGTCCAGAAGCTCCACCACTGCCGGTTCGGAAACTCTCCCGTAGCCGCTGGTTTGTGTCTTTTCCCCCCGAACACTGTCGCCCGTCTGCCTGCCTGGACGTTCAACTCCACGGAGCTTCCAGAACACCAACAAGCCCCGCCCACACGCGCGTTATGAAACTGTTCCACTCTCCTCCATTCGGGGCCAAGAACTTACCCAAGATTCCCCATTGAGGCCTATAGGCTTCGAGCCAACATGGCGGCGTGACGGCGCCATATTGGCTCCTCCTCAACCGCAGTTTCCTGCAGATTGTTTCAATGGAGACCTCAACACGGAAGCGTATGAATGAAGAATGTTAGTAAATATTGACAAATCTCAGCTGAAAAGGTAAGTTTTGTTTCTCAACCGAACTTATTCAATTTTTTTTTTTTTTTATTGCGTAGTCAAAATTGTAAAAATAAAAATTAAATAGGACTACTAACTGCAATTTAAATAGACTAATGAAATAATAATCATCTTTGAATTTGTGCTGCCAACTTGAATTATATTTACGTTATAAATACAATAACATAATCGTTGTTCTCCTCCAGGTTGTATTGACAAAATTGAACTTTTTTTTTTTTTTAAATGTAGCATGGACCTAAAAAGGCTGATTTGTATGTAAGGTTATTTTTTTGGCTATTTTGCCTTTGATTGGAGTGAGAGGAAAGTGGACAAAGTTGTAAATCCTGTACAGGAGAGAGTGGGGGGTGACATACGGGAAAGGACTTGTATCTAAGTCCTTCTCTTCTCTGTCATATTCTTGGAAAAATAAGGAATTAGACACAAGTCCAAAAAGGGGAAACAAGGAGCCACGAGGAAGAATAACACAGGTAGGTAGACATCTGTTACGATCGAATTTCCCTCTGGGATTAATAAAGTATTTCTGATTCTTATTCTGATAACCGACAACAGACATAGACTGGCATCAGACCAAATAATGACATTAAATGTCGTTAAATTAAAGGCAGGGTTGGTAATTTCCTTCAGATTCACTTTTTAAGATTTCTAGTTGAAATTGTCTTTAGGTCCTGACAGAAATTAATAACTCATGTTCTCTGAAAAAAAGGAACATAGAAAATCTGTCATCTGTATCAGTTGTAAGCCTATAAAAACTTCGACCAATGTCTGCCACGAGGTACCAATCTGATGAACCAATCAGGTACCTCCCTGTCTCCTGGCTCGCTCTCTACCCCTTGCGTGCTCTAGCCCACACTCAAGGCATGAGCTGAGGTCCGCTTCTGGACCAACGGCGCTGGTGCATGTAAGTGAGGGGCGTGGCCTTTTGAGGGAGCACAGAGGGGAGGGGGTGTAGACGGAGCACTGAGGGAATACTACTTTCAAAATCATGCTAGCTTTTTAAAATTACCAACCCTACCTTTAATTTATATTCTTAAATTACTAGGACATTTTGTATTTTGTTCTAATGGAGCTTCACGGTCAAAGATGCTGAGGTAAGTAATGTCATTATGGCGTAAAAAGAGTTCCAATTGCTTTTACTGCATTTTGTTCTTTTGCAGATTAATGAAGCACCTGAAAAGTCAAATAACAGGGAGCACTGTCAGCCAGCTCCTTGGTTGTTTTCCAGATTGAAATGTAGTGCTTCATTTTTTTTTTTTGCACTGCGACGACTTCTTGCACAATCTGTTCTACTACCCTAAAAATCGAGCCTGTAACACAGAGCTTGTGTAGACCTCTGAGCCGCATGCAGACAAGTGCTGGATATTCATATTTTATGGGCTCTTGTGGGCTAAATACGTTGCACGCTGATTGCCTAATTAATGCCGAGTGAATAATTAAGCAGAGTTAGTAAACCCAAGATGATGAGCTTGTTCTTTTATTTATGGTTTTTCAACAAAAATGATTTTATGTAATTAAAGGAGCCCCACAGCAGCTTCTGGAGGTATTGTTTTCTCTCGGGTTACATGGCTGCTGATGTTGCACAGAAATCTTTATTGCACTTTAAAAATGTGTGCCCCTGCATGCTGCAGACATGCGGTTGTGTTTGTGTGCACACAAGGAGGTGGAAGTGTTGTGAGGTGACGAGCAGGGGGCAATTTGGCTCAGGAATGAGAAAAATGAGGACATCAGAGAAAATCTTATCTCGAAGCAACACTCCTTCTACACTCGGCTGGTGGGGAAGGCCTGTGTGTGTGTGTGTGTGTGTGTGTGTGTGTGTGTGTGTATGTGTGTGTGTTTACCAGATGTTCTCAGCCCTCCTGTACCGAGCCAGGACTCAAATCTGATGTACCAAACATAGCACACACACACATCAAGCTGTGTCTTGTGATCGTCTTGAACTTTGCTGCAATAAAACACTGATTAGATTCCTCAACAAACCTGCCAGTGTTAGGCCGTCAAATCTTTTATGGTACTAGTTTTTTTTAGGCTTTGCATGAGAAGAGAAATTAAAGTAAGAAAAACCAGCAAAGGGCAGAGAGAGAGAGAATGACACACGGCAAAGGAGCCAGAGGTCGGATTCAAACCCAGGTTGCCCGCCTTGTACATAGGGTGCACGAATCAACCACAAGGCCACAAACCCAGTGGCCCACCTCAATATTTTCAGTACTCAGATCTTCATTCATATTTTTAACCCAAAGTGTTAGAGAGAGAGAAAGAGAGATAGCGTCTAAATTGCACAAATAACGTTACATTACATTACTGCACAAAAAAGTTGCCAACGTATTTGTGCCATTTCGACAGCGTTCAGGAGTTTGCCTGCAGTTTCTGGTCATTTAACATTTTAGGTAAGTTTCTGGTAAGTGCCTCATTCTACAAGAGCCTGCAGACTTTCTGTATTCAAATCAGACGATAATCTTTCCCTTTGATGCACAGTTTTATTTTCTTTATTCAAAAGGTTAAAAGACCCCTTAAAAAACACTTTTCAACCATCTAACATACATTTTACATACCCACAATGTGTCAGAAACTTTAATTTTATTCTTAGGAGTTTGATCATTTGCTCATTTTAGAATCGACATTGTGGCAAAGATGATGATTGTAGTTGTCGAAGCAAAGACGAAATGCCAGCCAATTTTATTTTTCAAACTAAAAAACATGACAATGGTTCTTTAAGGTCTGTGTGAAGAAGGTTCAGAGATGATGTAAAGAGAGCAGTTTTATACATCCTCCTACGGGGCAGGTGCAAACATTTCAGCTGTACATCAATACATTACATTACCCTAACCCTGTACATCAAGGATTCCTGAACACAAAGACCCCTGGGTGCTGATGTAGTTCATATTTTACCTGACAGATGTAAGACATTAGGAACGTTAGCAGCTGATGGTGGAGAGCATTGGACCTGCATGTTCATCAAAGTCCTCAAATAGACATCGAAAGAACTTTCACTTTGAACCAGTTTAAAACGTCTTCTCACCTGAACAAAGTTCGCTGATTTTTCTCCCAGTGAATTCTATAACTTAAACATGCGCACTCTTACAATCTGGATCAATTGTTGCACAAACAGGAGATGTTGACATCACCATGGTAACCATACAGAGGAGCCACAGGTGTGCAGCGGCGTAACAGGAGCTGTGAGTGTGCTGTTAATAATCGTGTTGAGTAACTAGGAGTCATTTTAGAGGCACTCTGACCGGCTTTGACTTCTGAAGCAGAGGCTGAATAAAGTGCACAGAGTTTGAGTGATGAAGAGAATAAAGAGAGCTCTCTGTGTGTGTGTGTGTGTGTGTGTGTGTGTGTGTGTGTGTTTCCCTTTGATGATGAGGAGGAAGATCAGAGTGTGTCTTCATCGCTCGTCTGATCTCATGAAGTCGTCAGCTTCCTCACAGCATCTGCTGAAGGGCGACACAATCTAATTCAACTGTGCTGACACTCTGTTTTCTTTTCGGGGCTGGAGAGGGAATATGATGTCTGTGTGTCGATGTGAGGAGAACCAGATGTACACTGAAGGTTTTTATCTTTTAAACTAAGTGTTTCCACAGCAAAGATAAAAAAAATATGGGACATGGCAGCTCTGTAAAGATACGACAGTGGATACAGTCAGAAATCAGGGAAGGTGAGATGTGCGGGAAAGGAGCCACAGGTTGGATTTGAACCCGGGCCGCCCACCTAGAGGACCACAGCCTCCATACATGGGGCGCACGCACTAACCACAGCGCCACCAGCACCCCATGTCTTTTTAAAGTTTTTTTAAAAGTCTTATGGTGCATTGAAGGTTGTACAAACTAAGCACGCTTTCCTGTTACTAGACAGTGAAAAGGTGCAGGATTAAGGAAAGGCAGATTTTTGTCCGTTCATCACTACAATCTCTTATTGCACATCATCATCATTTGATGCATGGTCCATATAAAATATTGTACAGATGAAGACCACACTATATGAGGTAACATTTTGTAATGGTTCTCAACTGTTTGAAGCAGAGAAAGGGAGATCGGGTAATACTTCTGCACACCTCTGCATGTTTGTTGTACTTTAGAAACAGCTGTTATTTGCGTCTCTTTCTACATCCCTGTGTCGGTGATGTTTCTGATGCGTGGCTCACCATGAAGCTCATTTGAACACATCATAGACGCAGATCATGACGCTACAGCGTCATGATCTCCTCAGCTTGGCTTTTGGTTTTGAAGTATTAAGTCTCGCCCCCCCCCGGCTGCGTCTAAAGCAGATCTTGTTCCATTTTTCAGGAGCAGAGCAAACTAGCTTCCTGTGAGGAGGTTCTGGGGAAAGTGTTGCCTGTAGAATGCATCATCCTCCAGCTGCAGGATCCATTCAGACATGTTTTATTCCTTTTTGCTAATACCACCCTGCAGACTCAACAAGAAAAACAGCTTATATTTTTAGTTTTTGGTGCAGATTGTCTGTTTTCCTCCTTCATTTTTGCACCTGCTGCATGGTAGAAAGAGAAGACTTCGTTCTGGTTTTGTCTCAGCTCGGACTCATATCCATAACTCTTAACTTCTGCACCAATCTTTTGCGTGTCAGTGCTTATCAGCAGGTCAATTTTCCTCTGTGTAGTCGAGCCTATTTTGTCCCACGGGTAAACAAAAACACTGACAATGATCATTATAATCCTCCCGGTCGAGCAAAGAGCAGACCCGTCTTCGCGCTGATGAGTGGCTCCTCTGATGTTATTAACAGAGAAATCAATGCTGGTTAACATGTGCTGGATCAATGCACGTCACAGCCCGCAGGAGGGAAGACGAATTTGGTTAATGCTGGTGCAGACACAATGAATGAACACTTTATCTGAAGTCTTGCTACTTGGCATTTATAAGCAT
This sequence comes from Labrus bergylta, assembly GCF_963930695.1. Classification (NCBI taxonomy): domain Eukaryota; kingdom Metazoa; phylum Chordata; class Actinopteri; order Labriformes; family Labridae; genus Labrus; species Labrus bergylta. The sequence continues at coordinate 11,563,966 of NC_089207.1, forward strand.
TTTGTAAATACTTTGAGACCCAGAACCAAGTCCTCACCAGAGCTTCACTTTGGGGATGTTTATATATTTGTATATCTAGTGGAGAATCATCCAAAGTCTACAGAAATACAGACAGCTCGATGTATTTTTGATGTGCATGGATCAAAAATGCTGCTGTTTGGGAAGTGAAGGGCAAGAAATTCATCATCATCGGGGCGCTGGTGGGGCAGTGGTTAGTGCGCGCGCCCCATGTATGGAGGCTATGGTCCTCCAAGCGAGCAGCCCAGGTTCGAATCCCAGCTGTGGCGCCTTTTCCCGCATGTCATTCCCTACTCTCGCTCCCTGATTTCCAACTATATCCACTGTCCTATCTCTCCATTAAAGGCACAAAAACATGATAATAGTATAAGGATCACTGCCAGCTGTTTATGTCAGGAGTATTTTAATCAAGTTAATTCAATATTTGATGACAGGATGAGGAGAAGTTTGTCCTATTAATCGTCCTTCTCTCTCGGGTTTCTTTCTAAGAAATAGAACAACAACAACTTGTTTGTCTCCTCGTCAGCCGGTGCATCCAGTTGCGCAGCGACTGCCTTTCATTTAAACGACAAAAATGAAACATGTAAGTGGTAACTGAGACTGATAACTTCTCCGTAGTGTTCTGAAACCTTTCTTGCCCGACCGGTGGGCGGTTCCATTAGTGTGTGATGATACACGAGAGCTGTGAATATATTTAGTCTGTAACATTAGGTGTTTAAAATAAATAAAAGCCGGTGTCTTTTCGCCCGTATGTGTAGGTGTGTAGGGGCCACAAAAAGAGGAAGCTCATCGCTCTCAGTGTCTGCAGCACGGTTGTGTCTGCAGAGAGCTTATCAAGACACAGTGAGCATAAGGGAGGAGGAGGAGGAGGCGGTGAGAGTAGACAGGGTGAGGAGGAGGAGGAGGAGGAGGAGGAAGAGGTACGAGATGAATGTCAAGCGGTGTCTGACTTCTTTAAAGCTGCTTGTTTGGGATGCAGACACATGAGGTCCACAAGAAAAACAGTTGGTCTTCACTCCTGCACAAAGACAGAGCACATGTGAAGAGAGCAGCACAGGAGGTGTGATCTGGAGGACAGAACTATCCACATGTCCTCTGTTTTTAACCCTCTGTCACCCATCTTCACATTCAAGCTCCACTCTGCCTGGCTTGAGGTCTGAACAAACATTTTCTCGTATGTTGTTGAACCTTTAACGCCTCACTCTGCTTCTTGACATTATTCTGAAACAATGAAATACATGTTGATATTTCTCTGAACGTCCATTTGAAACCAGTGACTTTAACTGATGTAGCCACCATGACATCACACATTGGTTTGACAAGAACATTTTTTGATGTCTTGAGTCCAGCATCATGGCTGTCCTTGTGTTGGTTTTATGGGAAGCCACAGGTGACTGTATTTTGCAGAGAGGGAGGGGCTGTAGAGGTGGAAAGGGTTGGCAAAACGCTAAACTGTCTGGGCCCTGTTGCTAATTCAATTAGCAAGCAGCTAGCTAGTTCATTACAGAGTTATTTAAGTAACTAGCCTACTTATAAGAACGACTCGTCTCAACACTACAGCTCCATGTGGGGAAAACCGAGCAAAGATCATAACCCTAAATTAAAGTATGACAAACACTGAATGAGTTAACAAGCCTGGTATTGTGAGCACAGACTCACATAGCTGCTAATTGTTGCTAACATGTAAATGGTTGTAAACAGTGGAGCACAGACTTGTTGGACGGTCTGTCAGTAAATAAAGAAAACAGCAAGACAGATTATTAGTCTGATAGTTACATGAAAGATTCTCCAAAAGGCTCCAACAGCACAAACATGGCCCAGAGGTTAAAGGTCGGAGACTGAATTAGCATCTCCAAACAGTCACTCAAAATTCAACCTGAACAGTTGTCATGAAGAGTGAAATGAGCTACAGAGACCAAAACAGTTTTTTTGAGGCTGTAAAGCACATTTATTTCTGCTGTAAAGTTGTAACATGGTGTTCTATGGGGAAGGACTCACTGCAGGAGAAGCCTCTAGTGGACACACATGGAACTGCAGTGATTTTTGTACGCTTTATTTAAAAGTGTTTTTATTTATAAGCAGTTTTTTGCTTATTCGAAACACTTTAAGAAGGTCAACATCACACATCGGCTTCACCAATAAATCTGCAGTTGTAAAAAAATGCTTGTTGATGGAAGAAAAAGGTAAAAATGGTCACTGGGTAAAAAAAAGGGGTCACATGAGTGTTTAAACAATTATCTGCTCGCCTGCCATGAAGAGTTTGTAATTCCACAGAGTGCACGACAGATCGTCTCTTCTCTCTGTGATGAAAGCGTTTGTGATAAAAAAAGAGAAACTGTTAGCATCGTGACACAGAGGAACTTTGATGTTACAGCCAGGCTGACACGGCGTGGAGGCGGATACATCACACCCACGCAGTTTGATCCTCTTTTAAAATCTGCTTTTAAGTCCTCTTCAAAGACGAGATTAAACAGGTGTAAGGAGGAGTTTCTGAAGGCCGAAGAATCACTTCATTCGGACGCTTTTAAAGAAATAACTAGATGATCTTTGTTGTGCTTAAAGTAAATGCAAATCTTGTTGTGTTTAAAAATGAGGAAACCCTAATATTAGATGAACTTGCAGATCCTTTGACAGCGATGTTTATTTTCTTATTTTTTTCGTTTATTTTTGGGCTTTTTGTGCCTTTATTGTAGAGATAGTCTGAAATCAGGGAGAGAGAATGGGGAATGACATGCGGGAAAGGAGCCACAAGCTGGATTCAAACCTGGGCCGCCCGCTTGGAGGACCATAGCCTCCATACATGGGGCACTCGCACTAACCACTGCGCCACCGACGCCCCAACAGCGATGTTTATAAGTGTTCATTCACTGTTTTTTATTTGTCTGCAGAAGAAGAAGAAGACTCTATTTCCCCGCTTACTCTTCTTCTCCCTCCTATCTCATCCCTCTTAATTCCTCCTCCTCCTCCTCCTCCTGCCTCTCCTACCTTTCCTCTCGGTGCAGCTCAGATCTGACAAGGGGCTTCAGGCTGCAGGCAGAAGGACAGATACAGAGTCAGAAAGAGGGAGCAACATGCAAAGAAAAGGGAGCGTTACTGTAAGACGGCACTGCAGAAAGGAGAGGTGATGACGAGGGTGACAGGTGTTAATGAGGAGATAACGAAGTGCAGGATGAATGGAGGTGAAGAGACGAGGATGCAGACCAGGAGGCGGAGAGAGAGAGAGAAAGTAGGATGAAGGCAGGGAGGGAAGTAGTTTCTATAGTAACGTGTAGTTGTGTGAGTCTGGGTGGTGAAAGAAAGGGGCAGAAAAGAGACAGAGATGAAGAGTGATGTCGTGGTTTAATTGCTACTCCGCAGCCTAATCTCCTGCAGGGCCCTTACAGCCTCATCTGTGCACGAAGAGGGATGAGACTCTTTCCAAAAAAAAAAAAAAAAAAATGTCGTTCACTGTGTCGAGCTGCAGTCTGAGGAAGAGTTCATAAAGTTCCTGTACGCTCGACCCTCCAGCTCACACATGAGTTAACTGGGAACGATGGGGCGGCAGTGGCTCAGTGTGAATCTCAGGGTCTGGATTCTAGTCCCAAAATAGCAAATTTCAACAACAACGGAGGGAAATAATGAATTCCCTCATGTGGCTTAATGAAATATGTCTCCTTCTGCACAAGAAGAATAAATTAAACTAATTTAAAACATTTGAATCTGAAGGTGTTTTTCTCGTCGTTGCAGGCGAGCTGTTTCTCCCTGTTTCCAGCTTTTGTGCTAAGCTAAGTCAGCACAGACTTTCCTGCACTGATACAAAGGTGTCAAATATCTTCTCCTCTTACTCTTGCATCCATGTTGATCACACTCCTTTGACCTCAGGGGAACTTCTACCGCACCTTACCGTCTCTACTCAACCTAAATGAGCAAAATTGGACTAAACGATCCGTCACTGACTCTGATATCAGACTCTGTTCTGTGAAGATCAAGCCACGCTCACACTGTGTGTATGATTCAGTTTTCTTCCTCCGTACTGTAATCAGCTGCCTTGTGAGAATAATGACAGAGTGAAGGATTTCTGCCTTCACATGCACTGAGGGTCCGTTTGTATTGGATGGGAGTTAATGGTGAGGGGCCCCTGTGGATTCTCACCCAGAGGGCGAGTTAGAACCAGTGAGCTCTCTCTCTCTCTCTCTCTTCCTCTCTTATTTTGGATAAATGTGTGTGTGTGTTTGTTTGCAGAGCGTGTGTTTGTGTGTGTAAGTGGAGGAAGCAGAGATTTGAGCATGCATGCGTGTGTGTGTGTGTGGTTTTTAATAGTCTGATTCCCCTCAGAGGGGGGAGGCAGAGGGGGGAGATAAACCTCTATGAGATGGTTTTTCTGCAGCACCAGAAACCGATCCTCGCTCACTGCAGGGAGAATATTCCAGAGTGGGAATCTCCTGAGCCGCTCTGTTTTCACTGCTGACCTGAATCCCCTTTTGTTCACAGTCTCAGCTCCGTGATTGACAGGTATGCACAATGACAGGTGTGTGCGTGTGTGTGCACGCTTAAAGGAATAGTTCAGATATTTTGAAGTGAGGTTGTGTGAGGTTCTTATAAATAATGAGTGTGTTACCTGCATCAGTCGGCTATCAGCATGGCCTCTCCAGCAGCTAGACCTGCTGTGTTCAGCTGTGTTCAGCTGTGGTTTGGCTCTGCAGAAAATACACTCTGCATGTTTCCATGGATTTCAGCATCCTGGATTTATCGGGTTTTTAAGTATCCCGTTTTTGTGTTCAAGCGTATAAATATCATATTTCAGTAATAGGGATAAGCCCTTGTCCAAATTCTGAGAAGTCAGATTTTGCTACCTGGAGGACCCCGTAAGAAAACGGGATTATGTGGCATGAATACCTCTTACCCCGGTTTCTGACAGATGCCGACAACAAGTGCAGACACGGCGTTAAGTGACTTATTAGCAAAAGAATTGCTTTGTATTGCAGTTCTTAGTTTGTCTATGTATACTGTGTCTGTCGCTATCAAATAAACCATAAATAAATAAACAAACAAACATGGTGGCAGCAAGGAGAGGGTCTTGCTGTTGCTCTCTTGAACAAGTCTAATGTAATGTCTAATGTGTCCTTTTTCAAGAGTTCAGACATCTTTTTTGGAGTCAGATACAATTTGCCAAGATTCAAGAACAACAGATGCAGAAACGTAGCCGTCCCTGATGACGGTAGTTTGAATTTATTGTTCATCATTTGCCAGTTGTTACTCCTCGTTTCCAAAGCAGTCCTACAATCTGCCCTCTGGAAATGATAAAGCATTCTTTATCCGCCGTTGTTTGTGTGGTAAAATCGCCACAACCAGTCGACAAAATAACAAAAACCGTAAAGCTGGTAACCTACATTCTGAAAATGGCAAGTTTAGACGATTCAGTAGGGCGCTTATTGCTATCTTGTTTCCGTGTCATATATCCTGATACTTTACTTTCAAAGCTAGCTTCCCACAAGCAAAATTCCCAACGAACCATTTTCTCCTGTCAATATTTTTGCAGGGGCATTTTCACTGCATCCTGGGTTTTGTGCCAACATAGATAATTCCCAGTGTTTTAAATAAAACAAACAGCCCAGAGCGTCTCTTTTCCTCCTTGGTGCAGGATTAGGATGTTTAGCCAGGCCTCTCAGTCTGCAGCACTGACCCAGCACTCAAACAGCGTGCAGACGTCTTACTTTCTAACTGAAAAAGTCGAACGCTTTGAGACATTTCGGAGACGTTATGCTCAGATAAAATATTTCCTGAAGGAGCTGAGATAACAGAGGAGGGGAAAATGGAGTCAAACAGAGAGTGTGGAGGAAAGCAGCGAGAAGAAAAAAGAAGGAGGAGGTGCAGAGCTGCAGGAGAAGGCTCCTCGCCGCTTGAGGGAGGACATGAGAGGGATGAAGGAGATGATGATGATGATGATGATGATGATGCTCGGCACAGGTGGGGCCCTGACGCTGCTGAGCTGCAGGTTCCCGCTGTGCTGAGATGTGGCGTCTCCACAGGAAGCAGCTGGTTTAACAGAGACGCCAGAGTTAATGAGAATCTCTGCAGAGTTCATCATGAGGCACTCAGACTCAGACATGTTCCTGAAGGTGCAATAGAGCCACCCTGATCACTGCTTAAGGAGAACTTTAAGGCTGGTCTCTCAGAGTGTTTACCTGAGTTAACCTGCAGGAAGTCTGTCCTCTACAGCGTCACAAAGTGTGCAAACATTTCAGAGTCAATTCTGTGATTAAAAAGCTTCAAAGAGTAGCAAACTCATTTTACTGATGGATGCACTTCAGGTGCACACAGAATGATCTTAATCAGCCGTTAGTTTTCTCACAATAATAAAGATGTACAGGGAGTTTAAAAACACAGAAATATATTTATTTTCTTATGTTTGTCGGCCATTTGTATGAGAGAAAGAGCTGCATAGACACTCCTGAGATCTGCATGTTTATTGCCTTTGTATTTATTAACTTTCAGCTGCATCACTACAGTGCCACAAATTAATTTATCTATCTATAAATCCAGGAATCTGTGTTTGTTGGTCGAGTTTCTAGACAACCATTAGGCCGATGGTCATCAGACTTGCCGGGTGTTTTGCTGTGGACCCGATGAATTGCAGTTCCGATTGTGAAGTTTAGATGAGATCATATTGTTGCTAAAACATTTTAAGTAGTTTTGCTTTGGTGCAATACGATGGAATCAAAACCTACCGGAAACAAGAGATGAGCAGAAACAACACACAGAAGGAGACTCGTCCAAGGATGTGTTATTTTGCTCGCTGAGTGGGCTGGACGGGACACACTCGACACTACAAGTGTACTGTTTCCTTTCGCTAAATGGATTCTATCTTTAGTACTGAATACGGTCCGCCTTTCCGTTTGACTATTAGCTGGAGAAGCACGTTAGCTAACTGTCAGGGACTCTGCACCAGTTCCACTGAAAACAGACAGCCATGGAAAGAAATAGAAACATTCACATCTTGTGTCAGGCGTGCAAACACTCTGAACGCTTCATTACTTTGTGTCTGATGACGAGCGAGATGATCCCAGAGTCTCATTAACATTTCACAGACTGAGAAACAAACATGAATCAGGGACACGTCTCAGTGTGTCCTCTACCTCCTCAAACTTTGATTCGCTCTCTCCGCTCCGTCACCCTCTGCATGAAGGGAAAGTCACCTTTTTGTTTGTTTGTTTACTGATTGAAAAGTGAGGTTCAAAAGTCCAAATCTGTCTAGGGTTGTTTTTTTTTTTTTCATTTTGCCGATTTATTCCTGGAATGTGTGTGCATGTTTTCCTGATTCTGTTTGTCCTTTAATGGATGTTACCATTAAGTTCTCTGCATGAATCATTACACAAAGATGCCCTTACAAATCTCAGTATTAATCTACTAATGAAAATCCTCATTAGCGCTGACTTGGTGCTTTATGATTCAGATAAATGAGGAGTGTGTGCTCGTGTCATTTAAAGTCTTGCAAGACAGTTGAGCTTTTCTTTCTTTTATTTGGCCTTTAAAAAAATTGAAATCCTAAAAAAAAGCCGACCTTAAGTTGAAAATGAGATTGGTTTGAAATTCAAAACAGGGAATCAAATGAAATAAATATTGCCTGAACTTGTCCCCGTTTAAATCTTGTCTTAGTTACACAACATTGGCTTCCTCGTGATCACCACAGGGAGCCTTTTAAATGGCCATGTGGGCGAAAAAAACGCCGCACAGGACCAGTTAGTAGAGCATCAAATGTCAGGTTGAATTTTCAGACTGCCCTGCTTCAGACTGCCATGAAGATGGCCGACCAGGACACACACGCTGCACTGACCAAAACGATTTTTATTTGTAGAAATAGGATGCAAATACAGAAACGATGCACATTCAGAAATGCATCAACAAAAACGTTCATGCAGCAGAAAGTAATTTAGAAAGGATCTGCTGTGGGAGTGCTGGTAGCCTAGACTCCATGTACCGAGTAAATAGTCCGTCAAGTGGGCCGGCTCCTTTCCTCACATGTTTCCTCGTTCCTTTCTCCTCTGCTTTGTGTCCTTGTGTCTCTCCATTCACCTCTGGAGGTAGGGACCAAGACGCAAGTGAGGGCTTCATGGATGCAGCTTAAGAGACTTGAGATGAATCCCCGGTTTGACGATTTGATCTCTTCTTTGGTGACTTTGGTTATGACTTCTTGTTGACCTCTCTTAGGAGAAGGCCATGTCTTCATAATCCATTCATCCTAAGCTGGTTAAGTTGCAGATTTGACATTAAGAAGCTGCTCAGAAAACAGGAGCAGTAAACAAGTTGAGTTTGAACTCAGCTGGACTCAAAAAACACAAAGTAACAAATTATGGAAAAGTTACAGCGACCTCAGACGTCCATGTTTGAGGACGGGGTCATAAGGAATGTGTGAGTCACCTGAAGATAGATTTATGGTTTCACCATCACTGTAGTCTATATTACCTGGTCTTGAAGATGTGCTTTGTAGTTCTGTGTGAACTATTCAGTTTACGTGCAAAGATGTTTCTGGAAGCTCGTATTTTATTTACTGTAAACAGTTTTTTTCTCTATGAGGCTTCATCAATCTGTGATGAGCGGTTTGTGCTATGACACATCCCACAGTAATTAGTGTGACTCAAAAGAATCATTAATACAAACACAAATAATATGACTCTTTTTAATGATTGCAGGACAAAAACAAGACAAAGACAACCTCCAGAATGTCTGACCCTCTGAATGTTTCCTCCCACAGAAGCCTGTCTGCATGGACGCACAGCCAGAGTGAGTAATTGTGTTTTCTCCTCCCACCTCTCCTCCGCAGAGAAACAATCCATTAAAATTGTGTCCATTTCACTCCTGCATCGTGTCTTTCTGCTCACCTGTCTGGGGACGAACACAGAGCAGAGTGAGCAAACACCAAAAGGGGCCAGTATTATTATTTATTTTTTTCAAATCAGCATCTTCATGTAGAGAGACACTTCCAAGAAACACACACATGATGAAAACTGTAACAGAGCAGTGTGAGCTCTTCTCCTTTTCCTCGGATCCAGCCCACCTGTGTGTCAGAGACAGAGTATAAGGTTTGCCCTCCCCCCCCTCCCCTCCCTGCCCGGCGATCAGTACCCACACGGCAGGTGTCCAGTGGAGCGTGTGAACGGGGTCACGGCTGGGAGCGAGAGGACGGAGAGTGGGAGCTGCCATCCATGAATAGAGGAGAGGGAGAGCGAGTCCCGAGGCCGCCTGCTCTGCATTAACCATATCTGAGGGTGTGTAATGTAGTCTGCCTGCCTCTCTGCTGTTTGTTTTCTTCTGCAGATGCTTTAAGGGGCCCGAACACAGCGAGACGATTTATGCTCTGCTGAAGGCTGCAGTGTTTCTCTTTGCAGCTGTGTGTGCTCTGAATAAACTGAGCAATGCCACTTCTCTGGTTTTATTGCATTTCTCTACTCTCGTCTAATGTTTAAATACCAGCAGAAGGAGAAAGTAATGGTCTGATCAATATATTTCTGTTTGCTGTAATGATCGTTCTGTTTCCTGCTGCATGAGTCAGTGAAGTGCAAATGCATCATCAGAGCGCATCCCCTTCTGTGTGGATGTAAATATTCGTCTGTTATCAGAGTCTCAGGTCGAGGAGCTCCTAGATATTCACATTTGCACAAATACATTTCCACCACTTGAATTTAATTAACACGGTAATGGATGCTCTCACCTCCTGCACACAGGTTTGGATATAAATGTTCAATTGTGTTTGTAATTGAGTGAAAATGAAGCTGTTCTCCTCAGAATCTTGTGTGTCTCTGTGTGTTTGTTATGCTTCAAGTTGTGCAGAACACACCGCCTTCTTTATCAATTTTCGATTCAATGCTCGACCTAGTTATGCATCTTTTCTTTCTTTTTTTAAATGTGTCATTTAAAGAAAGTTGATGTTATAGTGACACCGGTGGCCTTAAAGTGAACTGCAGGGCTTCATGGCTGCCGCTTAAGAGACTTGAGATGAATCCCCGGTTTGAGGATTTGATCTCTTCTTTGGTGACTTCGGTTATGACTTCTTGTTGACCTCTCTTAGGAGAAGGCCATGTCTTCATAATCCACTCTTCCTAAGCTGGTTAAGTTGCAGATTTGACATTAAGAAGCTGCTCAGAAAACAGGAGCAGTAAACAAGTTGAGTTTGAGCTCAGCTGGACTCAAAAAACACAAAGTAACAAATTATGGAAAAGTTACAGCGACCTCAGACGTCCATGTTTGAGGACGGGATCGTAAGGAATGTGTGAGTCACCTGAAGATAGATTTATGGTATCACCATCACTGTAGTCCATATTTCCTGGACTTGGAGATTTGCTTTGCTTGTTCTGACACCGGTGGCCTTTAAGGGAATTGTATTCAGCATCCTGACGTTCATCTTTTAACGATAGATTTACATCTTTTTTCTGTATCTTTTAAACATTTAGATCTTGATTTATACCCGTACTGTATTGTCAAAATTTAATTAAAAAAATGTGCAGTCATTTTCTTGTAATTAAAAACAAGTGATTTCGCAATATTGTGTGTCTCGGAGTTGGAGTATCAAACAGGTATTGATATTGTTATACCATCAGGTGTGCACAGAAAAGTTCTACGCTTTTCTTTTTGCCACATCCATATGATTTTTTAGCCACCTGATGAATACACTGGTCCGATCCTTAGAGGTAAACTGCTGAATTGTGTGCAGAAGATAGTGCATGGTCTCATTTGGTTAATTGGCAGTTTGAGTGTAAGCAATGGCAGCACCTGAAAGCTCTCACAGGAGACATCAAATCATCATGAGAGCACCAATCGTTTCACTGCTGAATCAAATCAAACACTAATGGATGAAAATCACACACGCGAGCCTGCACGTGCACGGCTGCACACCTCACACACGTCAAACAACAACAAGAGGCATTTTAGCACAGGCGGTCTGCTGCTCTGTGGCTAAAAAGGGAGGAGGGGTGAGAACAGGAGAGACGGAGGGTGAAGTAGTGAGGAGTTTGTAAAGGTGTGACGGCAGCACACATGGTGGCTGGTCAAGGTTTAAAATGGTCATTTAGCTGCCGTCAACTGTAGACAGATTGAGATTAATGGGCTTCAGTGGAGCAAACTACACACATGCAAAAACACACACATGAAAACAGAAAGAAATACTTAAAGTTTTTAATGTAGCTTTTACTGAAATCAAAAAACACTGTCAAATTTTTCTACTTACTGATTTTTCCTCCTAGAACTGTTTTCTTTAACTTCTTTATTTAACCTTCCTGTTTTTTTTTTATTCTTCTTTAGTCTCAGTCAAAGAATCACTCCTCGTTTTGCTGCTGCAGTGTTTTTATTTCTTATTTAGGCTGGCTGACCTCTAATCAGTCTTAGGGGAACTAATATAAGTGTACAAGTGTCTCCTCTAGGTCTTATCCATGTTTTAACTCGTTATGTAATCTGTTTGTATGCCAACTTGTCTTTCAAGTGTTACTGCTCCACACTAATTGCCCCAAGAGGGGTTAATAAAGTTGTTTGAATTGAATTGCAGTGATTGCATGGCATAGCTCTGGCATAGCTCTGGCATAGCTCTGGCATAGCTCTGGCATAGCTCTGGCATAGCTCTGGCATAGCTCTGGTGCTCAGCTAATGAATGTCTCCACAGACAGCTGGTTTAAAAACTGATGAACACCTAAAATGTGAAGAGTTTTTCGTGGTCATGACGGGCTTACTGGCAGTTTCCACTGCTGTGCACTCTTTAGTCAAAGTACACGCCTCTATCTCTAGTACGTGTGCCAGTAGCACCACTCTACTCTGCTCCAAATACGCGCAGAATCTATATTTGACAGGACGTCAGACAAGTTAACGCATAGAGCATCCGGTCAATTTTCAAAATATAACACACTATACCGACTCCCCATTGTATCCCCACCCCATCACTTCAGCAACTTTAATTATCAAGCAGAGTTGATAATTTCAGAAAACTGGCATGATTTTGAAAGTAGCATTCCCTCAGTGCTCCGTCTGCACCCACCCCCCTCCCCTCTGTGCTCATAAGCCACGCCCCCTCACTTACATGCACGAGCATCGTTTCTTCAGAAGTGGACCTCAGCTCATTTCTTGCATTGTGTAGAAACTACGTCGTCTCATGTCTCATTCAGCAGTAAGAAAACTCACAGTATAAACTCTTAAAGTCATCTGTGACGAGCTTTGAGTGTGGGCTAGAGCACGCAAGAGGTAGAGAACGAGCAGGGAGACAGGGAGGCTGTGATTGGTTCATCAGATTGGTACCTCATGGCAGACATTGGTCGAAGTTTTTACAGACTTACAACTGATACAGATGATGGATTTTCTTGGTTCCTTTTTCAGAGAACATGAGTTATTAATTTCTGTCAGGACCTAAAGACAATTTCAACCAAAATCTTTGGATCTGGAGGAAATTAACAACCCTGCCTTTAAGTTAAAACAGGCACCCAATGAGCAGCTGATCTACCTCTAAAAGACAAAGTTCCTTTTTCTGTGGTTGGGATAATGTCATAACTTTCGATCTACCGTAAGTTCCTTATTTTCCTTTCAAAATAAAAGCAGGTTTGTATTTAAACAGGAAGCTATTTCACACGCAGTTACAAGCAAAGAGTGCTTTTACATTTTTGTAGTTGTAAGGTAACTACCTTTACCCCAGATAGTAATGGAGTTACAGTAAGGAGTTACTAAGTAATGCGTTACTCCAAACACTGGCTCTAAAGGAAATCCAGTTTGGTAGAAAGAACCAGTACTTGTCACCTGGAGTGCGGAGGAATGTTTCAGTAAAATAACTAAATCCTACACTTAATAACAGCTCCTCATTATGTGTGGTTAAACCTTCTGAGGAGTGAGCAATGGTATGCATATCTACTTTCTATATTCTTCACACGTCTTCAAAATGTTATGTAAATGTGTGTGCTTACAACATTTCAGCCTTTCCCTTTTTAAATCTGCACGTGGCCCTAAATGACTGCGTTGGACTGACGTGTTCTGCAGTGAACTTTCTCTCCTTCTACGGTTTAGTGAGTCTGAATTAAGAGCAACTTCCTGCCAAACGGAGTGTGACCAGAATTGATTCTTTGGATGCTGCTCTTGTTGGGTAAGTTGGATCAAAAGGAAAGGGGGGACGGGGACGGGGGGGACGGGGGGGGGGGGGGGGGGGGTCTTCCTTGTGTCACTGCTCTAGTCTTTCCTGATTTCCCCCTCAGTGATGTCAGAGATGCATTTGGCTCCACAGGTGAGCATTTCAGTTTTGACGACTTCCTTTGCATCTTTGCACTGCGATGCATTCATATGTATTCCCACGTCTTCTCCTGCAGACTAAGCTCTCATGCCGGAGCTTCACTGAGGCGGAATAATCAAATAACACTCTACGCAGTTAGCTTTCCAATATGATTAAGCCAGGTTGCCGATTGCTTAGACTAATTTAGAATGAGTTGTGATTAGCTGTTTCCACCCTCTGAGGCATTATGCATTTAAATGGAACACATTTAAACCAGCTGGGAATATGACAGTGTCGGCTGATTCCCTTAAGTGCTGCACTCGAGTGTTTATTCCTGCGCTTTCACTGTAATGGACCATTTACCTACACAGCAGAAGACAGCAGAGCGGAGGAAATGAGACAGAGGAAAATACTATTTTTGGGTGCAGGGCCTCGACTTGTACTGCAGTCATTTCGCTGGAGGGATTAAGACTCCCTCGGCCCTCCCTCCCTCCTCTCCTCCTTCCCTCTGCAGCCGCGGGTGGATTTACTATTACCCCGGTTATTTATCACTTTGGAGCTGAGATGGAGAGGCCTGCAGGGTGAGAGAGAGAGAGACTGAGAGAGCGACACAAGGCCAGGCTGGAATTAAAATCTCTTAGCCTTTTGTACGTTGATTTGATTTCTCCCTGATAAGGCAGCCTGTCCGTCTCTGGGTCATCCCTGCTGGTTTTTAAGGATGTCCTGCAGGATGACGAGGAGCCTTACAATGTGGAAGGTTGAAGTTATTCCACAGACAGCATGAATAATAAGGCTGCCTTGACATCCTCCAATATTTTTTTCAGGTTGCCTTTTTTTGATACACTTTGTAATTTTCTTTTTTTTTGCCGGCCATATTTGGATTAGAGGGTGGACCTGGAGAGGAGGGACGGGTTAGGCTGCCCCGCACTAGAAGAGTTTTAAAATCTTAACAGATGTTGAAAATGTTAAAGAGCTCACAAATGAGGACAAATAATGAAAGATTAAACAGTTTTGTTCCTTCACAACACACACAGATTCATTCACCAGGAGTACTGACTCTAAAAACTCGCTAAATCTCTCTGACTTTTGAGTAAACAAACATGGAGGACAACAGGCAGGAAGATTTGGTGATCCTAGTATTTGGACTACTTTCACACTATGGGTGAAGTCCTGGAGACGGTGTTAACTTGGGCTGTACATTCAAGCATGACATGGAGTTCAGTAAGAAATGGATTTACTGCGGTTGTTGTACTTCCTTCTTCAGTCAGCTCACTTCCCGATTGGCTATCGATTTGTTCATTAACCAATCCACTGAGTGCATGCGTAAATATAAAACACATTTGATATGTACAATTTGAAATCAGTGTGGCCCAGCGGATCCAATCAGTCTTAACACACCTCACACCACTGGAACATCGGGAAATGTAATCTTTAGAACCGTCAAAAAATCAGGACTTTGATGAAGGAGAGGATCAGGATCAGAATCAGCCTGATTGTCTTAGCGTGTACTCCAAACATCTTTGTCTCAAGAACACTTTTTGAAGGTCTTGTGTCAGAATCGAAAGCATCCTTACTCGTTCTTGTCTCGGTCTCAGACTGGACGGATACCAGGTTTTTAATCAAGATCGGTCATAACCACCACTGATAGGCTATTTTCCCCACGTCGTTACTGTGATTAGAAAAACATGTCTTTCCAAAATAATAATTTCAATTAAGTTATAATTCCATTTTTGTCCCCTGGTTATGTCCGAAACCTTTTGAGGTACTGTAATCCAAATCTAGATTCATTGTTGCGTCATTGTTGTACCACTTTAAGTAAACGTTGAAGGTGTTGGGTTATTTACTCTCACTCCAAAGTGGAAACCTCTCTCCTCCAGTTCCTCTCCACACTCTTCACCAAAGGATCAGATCAGACTCTTTGTTATTCGAGCACCTGAACAAATTGTCCTCTCCACTTTCCCCTCACCTTCCTCTCCACTTCCCCTCGTTGCCTCTGCACCATCACTTCCTCAGCTCCTCTCCCCTCCAAAGATCTTATACGTTTCTCTGACATCTCTGCCTGCTCTTACTTTCTTCAGTCTTTGAGCTCTGACAGAGTGACTGATGTGGATCATTACCTGGCTCCGATGGGTCCCTCTGTTATGAAATCCTCCTCCGTGTTCTGTCAGTGTCACCTAAAAGACATTCTGAGGCTATCGGTCCAGCTCCATCACCCGCATCTTTGTAAAACTTCAGAGTAAAAATGACCTAGAGACCGCCTTTCATTGGACATTATGCAAACATTTTGTCAAGACTTTGTTTTACACAAAATTGATGACACTTTCATGTCTGTGGTAAATAAAAAGTCATGGCTTTGTATTGTTTTCTCCCTTTTACTGCTTCTACTGCTTGTATTTAAGTTCCTGCTTTTATGTTTGTACTTCTTTGTTTCTAATCAAAGGTCACATATTATCACTTCCTGACGTTCCTCTAACACTAACATGTGTCTCTAGTCTGTCTACAAACCCCCCAATGGTGAGAAAAGTCCATCCTCTCCGTCTTTTGCCTACTCCACTTCATAGAAAATGTGTGCTCAAACAAGCCGTTTGGAGATTTTCCCTTCATGACATCACAAAGGGCAGTAACCCCTCCCCCAGGTGGGTGACACTCCCACAGCTAGGTGTTTGTTCTGCCCTTCTGAGTCTGCCTTCTCACCGTAAACAATAGGACATGGAGCGAGAAAGCCCGAGCCACCCAAGCCCTTCCAGAGAGGGGGCGTGGTCAGACACAGCTCATTTACATTTAAAGCTAAAATACAGGTTGCTCGACAAACCTATCTCAACTAGCATGTAATAAACGACCCTCTCCAATGTCAGCATTTAGCCTCAGCCTATAGACATCATGGTAACAGATCAATACACATACACACACTCCACATGCTAACAGTTAGCAAAAACAAGTTGCAGATCATGTGCATGACATGAAATAGAAATGTTTGGCTTTTCCTCAAGAGAAGCTCCTCGGTTAGTTCAACAACATTTTGAAAGATAGCTCTATTCTGGATATCGTGTTGTTTTTCTTTGTTGTTGTCGGTGCAATGACAGCATTCAGGCAAACATGTTCCATAAATCACAAAGGTGTATGACTGGAGAGCTTATTCTACCTCACCACACCAAAGTGAAATGTCGAACACGAGAAGATTCTGTAATCTGTTGAGGATCTTGCTGTAACTCCTGCAGAAGTCCCACCAGCACAGAACAATAAGTTAGAAAGCCAATAGCAGCGAGAGACAGGGGAGCTGTGAACACCTCGGGCTCAGCGTCGGGTTCGATAGCTCCATCCTCGCTCGTGATTCATCGAGGACCTGTTGTTGCACTCAGGTGGGATGAGGGAGAAGTGATGTCTGTATTAGCTTCAATATACCGACTGTGGCAGTGGATTCACAGCTCTGATAGGATGGCAACAGTGACTGAAATATAGTACAAAGAAAACACAGGTATACATGTATTGATGCTCTGTTTAGTCTGTTAGAAGAAGATATACTTTATTATCCCACAGGGGGAAATTCAATTATAGTTATTGAACATGATACTCACACATGCACAAACAGGATCTTATGGATGTGCACTAATGGAGAGACATCAGAGGGATGGGGCTGCCTAAAGCGAGCGCTCCTGAGCTGGTGGGGCGAGGGTGTTTGTTGCCGTTCTCAAGGGCAGCTCAGCAGTGCTCAGGATGTGAACTGGCACCTCTCCAGCTACCAGACCAAGTCAAGTCAAGATGGATTTTGGGAGAAAAGTTAATCTCTGTGTTTGTTATATTTGAACCAATCACTTAAAGTTTAGTTAAGATTGTCATACAGTATTGTAATAATAATGAAAATTGCTTCATTATGTGCATTAAGACCTTATTGCTCAAACACCGGTCACATGATGTAAACGTCTTCCCCCCACTCGCTCACTCGCTGTGAATTTCCCTCTTTTACCTACTTGATTATAAAAAGTCCTCAAAAGAGTAACAGTGTGTCCTATTTCTCTGAATCTCAGAAACGGTTTCCATCAAGGCCCCTGATTATGGCAAGCTTCATCGCTGATATTCACCTCAGCACCCGAGAGAACTATTCTTACCCCCCGACCCCTGTGAACGAGTCCAGGAGTGGAACATTTGACGGTAGATTGCAGATGATTTCACTGTTGAGGGAACTTGTGTGTGTGTGTGTGTGTGTGTGTGTGTGTGTGTGTGTGTGTGTGTGTGTGTGTGTGTGTGTGTGTGTGTGCGTTGGGGGGTGAAGTTGCGGGTGGATAAGCCGTTGCCTAGGCCACAGCTCCAAGTCCCCGAGCCCCCACAACAACCCTGCCATCTGAATCCAATCCACTGTCTGACGGATTGGGAGGCAAATTGGCAGTGTCAGATTTCATATCACAGCGAGCTGCAGTGAGGCCGGGAGCAGGGCTGCAGACTAATAAAGGGAGGGCAGTGTATGTGTGTGTGTGTGTGTAAAGGTGGTGTGGGGGGAGTGTGTTTGTGTGTGTGCACTTTCATGCAAATGTATAGGCGCCCACGTAAAATGAAGAAAAACAGCAACCACAGCACCATCGGACCAACTGCCCATCCAGCTGCTCTGGTGCGGCAGTTACACAACCTCAGTGCATGCTGGGAAGCGGTGTCAGAGCCCTGTGGCGTGGGATTGGAAAGTGGTCGCAGTGACTAAGCCTGGTGTGTCAATCTGGGATTGTACAAGCCTCTGGCTATCACAGCTCAGGAGGGAGTGATGAGAGCAGCATAAGTGCCATATGTCAACCAGCAGAACCAGCCCAGAGACAACATGAGTAACACCCAGTCAGGATTAATGTGTGTGTGCGTCTGTGTGTGTGTGAGTGTGTGAGTGTGGTTGTGCAAAAAATTCTCACACCAATTATAGACACAAAGATTAAGAATAAGAAGAAAGAACAAACGATCTATTTGTCCAGAAGCCTGGATTGACTTTGATGGTGGTCATCCGCCCTCTAGTGGTGCATACAGTAACTGCAGGTAGAAATCAGCAATGAGAGTCCGCTCTAAACAACTCTTAAATTTGCACCGATTCTGGAATTTTCAATTTTAGCAAAACTTTAAACTTTGATAGGATAATGGTACAACTCAAACAATGTTGATACCTTTTTGGACGTCATGGCAACACAGCAAAACCAGAAACCTTGGGCACCCAGTAATTTATTGTTTTTGTTACCAAAAGTTGCCCGTGGATCTCGCCTTTGTTTGCATACTGCATAACGCTTTCTGGCCAAATCAGTA
Organism: Labrus bergylta; assembly: GCF_963930695.1. Lineage (NCBI taxonomy): Eukaryota > Metazoa > Chordata > Actinopteri > Labriformes > Labridae > Labrus > Labrus bergylta. Next base: position 11,582,465 of record NC_089207.1, read on the forward strand.
GGTACTACTAGTATAGTAGGCACTTTCAAAAACAGCCTGTGGCCCTCTCTCCGAAAAGCCACAGTTCAGTATGGAGTGCAGACTTTTCAGTAGGCGGTTTCAGTACACTGAACCCTCATCGTCATTCAGTGGGCATTTCTTTGGTCCACCTCAGTAGACTGAACATTTCAGCATGGATACTAACTTCCTGGTTTTGCGCAGTATGGTTCTGATTCATCCTTTCAGGAAATGAGTCATATTTTAACACCCACAGTGCTGTGCGAAATTAAATGTAAAATGTCTCTTCACGTGCAAAACAAAAGAGGATGGATGCGACCGGTTTGGGTAACGGGCCTTTCAAATGTTAAGTTGTTAAATTGTTTACATGCAATGTCAAGTTTTGTATTGTTCACTGAGCCATTCTGCAGATCACATCTAAGTTGGAGTGTCAGTACCATGAGGCGGGCTAATGACGCCACTTCCACACTGAATGAATCAGACGAAGTAGGAACAGATATCGGTCTTCCAAACAGGAGGTCCTCACAGGATACAGAATGAAGAGAAGTCTACTGTCAGATTGTGTAGGCTATTCGGAAGCACCCAGTGACTTTAAACACAAGAGGTAATCAAAACCAGGTGTGACACACAAGACACAGGTGAAACTGATGAGTGCAATCAAATAGGGAGGGAAACATACAAAGGCAGGAAGTAACACTGGACAACACTGTAAACAGGAAACGCTAATAACTTAACCCAGGAACACAATAATACACAAAGGGATTAAAACCAAAACAGAATGGAACCCACCTCCAACCCCACTCCCCTCCCCACTGGATTGTTGATGGACGGTCTGCCTCCCCCCACCCCCTTGCTCCCTATCCCTCTTCCTGCATCTTATCCCATCTCTCCCCCTATCCCTTTCCAAGCCCGGCGCAGTCTAGGCCTGTGAAGGCTGTTTCGTCATGAGCCGGGGATCCGGCCGAAGATTTCTGCCTTTTAATAAGGCAGGTTTTTCTTACCACTGTAACTTTTGCTGCTTTGCTAAAGTGCTCATGACGGATAGGCCGGGTCTTTGTAATATAGCAATAAGTAAGGTCTTTTACCTGCTTTTTGTAACATAACAATGAATAAGGTCTTTTTATCTGCTCTTTTGTAATGTTAACAGACAAAGAGTAAGGTATTTTACCTGCTTTTTGTAAAGTGTCTTGAGATAACACTTGTTATGAGTTGACGCTATACAAAATAAATTGAATTGAATGGAAGAACAAGAGAAAATAAAACAGGAAATGAAATCAAAACACTGAAATAATCCAAATACAAAACGGAACAAGAACAAATCACAAGTTCTGCAAAAAGGAAATAAGCTCTGGAGCCTGCTCTTAGGTCTAAATCATTTTGAGCAGCACATCACTCGAGATAGCAGCTTCAGACGGTACTTAACCTTCAGTGTCCTGTTAGGAAGAAATAAAAAATCAGCGGGAGGACATTATCTCAATGAGAACATCTTCATATTGGCTGCCTATCATGATTCATATTGATTTTACAATTGTTGAATTTATGTGAACGCCCCGCGGTGAGGATGAGCTCAGAGGGGAGATTAAATTAAATACAGACGAGATGAAAGAAGACGGCAGCTTATCCCTGCAGAGCTGAGCACAAGTCCTGGCATGGAGCCACACACACATGCACGCACATATGCACACACACACACACACAAGCACACACACATGCACAAACACACACACTGAAAAAGACTGGACTGCTCTGACAGATGAAAGCTACAGTGTGCAGTTTGAATCGCAGCAGACTTTGTGGTTTTATATGTTGAGTTTGACATTTCTGACATGAAGAAGTGCTTTTGTCAGACTCTCTCTCTCTCCCTCTCTCTCCTGCAGCTCTCTCTCTCCTGCAGCTCTCTCTCTCCCTCTCTCGCCTTTCTGCTGCTCTCTCTCTCTCTCTTCCACTCTCACTCCCCCTCTCCCTCTCTCTCTTTCTCTCTCTCAGGTCTCCTCGTCTCTGTAAAGAAATGAACCCACTCCTGCTGTCGTACATCTGAATCTGAGCTCCTCTGGTGTTTTGCCAGAGATCTTCATGTGCTTCGGTTAATGCATATATGCACACACACTCAGAGGCTGCTGGAGGATGTGCTGCTGTGAGAATTACACTTAAGTGTGAGTTTAATGTAAATCACTTAACCATCCGTATTCATAACCTTTGGCTGCCTCCCTTTATTACGACCCACTTATTGCGGGTTATGCCTTTAAGCTTTTTGTTCCCGTGCTATAAATAGGATAGCACTGCTTATTTAAGCTAAGTGTGAACTCAGATATTATATTTTCAGACTCACAGGCAGCATGGCGCCAAGAATCAGACCTTCACTTTGGTCCAAAGGGACATATCTAAATAACTAATTGGTGTACAAACTTGTGCACAGATCTCTTGTTAAAGGGATAGTTGGGTTTTTTTTTTTAACATGGGCTGTATGAGTTACTTGATAAGTATATTTGCCACATGAAATGTCGGTCAGCTCAGCCCCTTTATAGAGAAACCGACTGGACAGAAGGCATTCAACCTCGGCTACACAGCTATGCAGACGAGGCCATTTGCTCCACGTAATTTAGCCAATTTTAAGAAAAGCTTAAAGGTCTGGATTTAGTTTTGCCGATTTTAAGGCACCCCCACACTGCCGTTTTGGACGCCCCACGGTTTGCCAGATATGAGATCAGTTATCAGGTCAAACCAACAGGTGTTGCAGCAATGGAAGCGGGCAAGAGAACTGGTTCAGATAGAAGTGATTGTACCCGACCTAAAAAGCCTCTGCATGTTTCTACTAAGCTCCACGAGCAGAAACGTGCTCAAACTAGGATCAATATTACCTAACCCTAACCCTAACCCCTAACCCTAACCCCTAACCCTTTACAGGTTATCCGGCTGACACAGCAGAGTAATGGCTATAAAGCATTTTATCATAGCTTAGTAGGTTTTCCTCTTTAACAGTGGACACATTTACAGTGTTTTAATCAAGGAAACATGTCGTGCAGAACATGGGTGATGCTTCAATCCCAAGTGGCTGTTGCTCCATCCATGTTAATACACTGTCTGTTTGAAGCAAACAGAACAACATCATCTGCATAGAAAGAGAGGCGAGACTCTGAGGTCCCAAAAGCTGACAATCTCCTCTCTGGAAATGTACAGTAGCTGAACAAAGAGGACACACAGGAACAGTCCAAGACGAGTAAAAGATTTATTTCACATTTTTTTCTTTTTAAATATCACCAGCTTTGCTTGAGGAATCAAGGACAAGAAATAATTGGTCACGGGGAATGTTACAGAGGTTCAAATGCACAAAAAGACAAGAAGAAGAACAGTCTCAGGTCTGAAGGAAACAATGAAGATCGGAGGAGTGACGGTGCATTTTTTTCCTGCTGATGGTGAAAAAGTGTAAGGACGGACAGAGTGTGCTGGCTTTGTTTGATCACTGGAGGGAGGAAAACGGTTGCAATGTGAGAGCGACATCTTTTTCCAGTTGTGATTTCTTTGAGTCGGTCAGTTAGCGCTGAGAGAACGGGCGTGCATGTGCCGATCGAACAGATGAGATGGTCGAAGGTAAAGATCACACAGGGTGGAGTTTTAGCAGCAAGAGAAGAAAACGCACGAAAAAGAAGAGACGAGAATCACTACCATCACAACACCAGACACAAACAAACACATAGTGGAGATCTGCAGATCGATCTAACGGACTGAGCTTGATTATTCACGGCTGATACACAGTTTAATTTCTGCCAACTTTTCTGGACAGGATCTCAATGATTTCATTAACACATTAACATTTTCTGCTTCGAGCTTCTGAAAATATTTTCTGCTTTTCTGATGACGGCCAATAAGGGGGTTGGGTTTGTTATTTTTAGTAGGTGATACGCTTTCTGCTTTCAGATGTTTAATTATAGAAAAAGTTTAACACCTTCAGGACAAAATTGTTGTCGCTTTGGGTGACATTATGGTGTAAATAAACCACTTGGGAACCCGTTAGAAGAACAGCTATTTAAGAGTTAAATCAGTGTTCAGTGCTGATAAAAATCAGAAGACGCTTTTTAAAAAAAAATCAATTATTTTTAGGGGTCAGAGAGTCACACAGGCACTTGAGAGAAAAGACAAAAACACTACGACTTCCATTAAGGCACGACAGATAGCTACACTCACACACACACACACACACACACACACACACACACAAATCTTTGGGATGTAAGCGGCATGATTCTCTCAGCGAGCTCCACACACACTACGCAGCGCTTCAAATAGACACACAAACAAATCTTAGACTCGACCATGTGGATGTTCTTTTTTTTTAAGTTTATCTATGTTAAAACTTTTGATTTCCATAAACTAACAACGCTTGAGAAAATTATTGGTATCTTCAAATCACTATGGATGCTGTTCAGGTGTTTGTGTCTTTAATAAGGTTGACAAATTGCTCGATGCTTTTTAACACCACAGGTTTTCAAATGATTCAGTCTCTGGTTTTCAAATGATAGATGGTATAAACAAGTACAGAAGCTTGAAATAAATCCCCAATCTTCAGTCATTTTAAACTAAAAGCTGTCAGAGCTACAAAAAAATTAAGAGTGAAGAGAGAGCACTGTTTAAATTGCACAAATAGGTTGGCAATGTTTTAAGGTTCAGAAATATGCCAACATATTTGCACGATGTAGACAGTGTGCAGGAGTTACCTGCAATTCTGGGTCATTTAAAAACAAGAGCTGACCCTGTTTTAGGTCTTTTTGATGCCATGTTTTTGAAACAGATATCAATATGGTTCGATTTTCACTAGAATCACACTGAATTTAAAACCGCTGTGCATGCTTGTTGGAGATAGTTACACCTCTAAAACCAGTCACTCTGATTATTGTGCATGTTTGTTTTTTTAAGTTCTTCAGGGCGCTCTCACACTAGGCAACCTGTACCGTGCCTAAGCACCCTTCACCCCTAAAGTCAAGTTAGTCTGACTAGTGAGTGCTCCGATTCATGCTCAAGCACGGTACACTTCCTTGGCCTTGGCACGCTTGGAAGAGGTGTGCTTTGGCACGGAGCACAAGCACGGGTACACAATGAGGACAGCCTTCATTAATTAAGAGTGTCTTTATCATACTATTTGTTATTTTTGTATATATTTTCTAAAACCTTTTATACTTAGCTTGCACCGTGGTTCAGAGAAAAACGTTTTTTCGATTTTTCTGTATGTCCTGCAAGTATGAAAAATTGACAATAAAGATGACATTGACTTTGACTTATGGCTGTATTTCTTAATGTGAACTATTGCCACTATACCAGATTTTTAACTTCAGATATGACTCTATTAAAAAAACTTATTCTGTAAATGTCAAAGATAAAACTGTAGACACTTCTAATTATCTGTCAGTTATACATCATTTTCTACCACTGCCATCACCAACAGTCATTATCTATACTCTTCAATAATCACAGAATGAAGCCTCTTTGCTTCCCTGGTCTCAAGGAAACACAGAGGTACACTTCAGACATTTGCAAATTGTCAACATGGCAACAAAATTAAAATTATAAATGTGATGTGGTGAGAAAAAGTTAGAGACTGTATATTAGCACAAGCGTAATTGAAAGTATAATAAAGAGTAAGCTCAGGATTTGTGTAAATGATTAGCACAAAGTTATGATGTAATGACTTCTCAAGGCTCTTTACTTAAATTAAAAATGGCTTCCATGAATAACGAGGTTAAACAAGAAACAGCTGTCCCACAACTGATCGTAACAAAGCGACAAATAGTTTGTTATCGAGAGTGATTTAAATACATTCAAATGCTTCCTTTACATGTCAAACTAACAAACAGAGCAGCTCAGTCACACTTTAATTCATCTGAAATCAAATTTATGATTTAAGAATTAAAACTTCTGTAGCTTATTGTCAACAAATCCCACGACAACCAAAAATGAATCGCTCTGTCGGTGAAAGCAAGGGACAAATATGAAGAAGGGTCTAAAACTTCAAACAGCCGAGCACGATGTTTGTTAGAAACAAACAAACAAACAAACAAACACAAACGTGGGTCAAAAGAGAATTTGTTGAGGACGTTTTTTTTCAGCCAAGGCTCTGCAGCACGAGTGAGTAATCTCTGGCACGAGGGCGGAGCTGATTTATTTAAAATAAACAGCAGCGATGGTGATTTGTATATGTTGCCCCCTGGAGGCGAATGTATGATTCATGGATTTATAAATAAAACTGAGCTGACTTGATGCGTCCACACAAGTTGAAAATGTTTCCACTTGAGCGAAAGACTGGAGAATTTTCCCGAGGCGCCATGACTCCAGATTCATAATTATACGGAGAGACGAACGCAAAGAGAGAGAAAATGACAGAAAGAGCTCGACGTCCTGCTGGGTGTTTAGATCAAATACAACTGAACACACACATATACACACAGCCCTAAGATCGAGGGTTTGATCACCAGCTCCTGTCCGATGTGTCCTTGGGCAGGACACTTAACCCCGAACTGCTCCCGCTGCTTCATCGGCATCCGTAAAATTTGAATATCTGAGGAAAAGTATTTACTTTCAGCTGACTGAGAGTAGACTTTATTCTCTGCAGGTTAACATGATTTTTTAAATGAGTGCTGTTGCCTCAAAGCAAGGAGGTTCCCGGTTCGTATCCCTCTCTGTGTGGAGTTTGCATGTTCTCACCGCGCATGTGTGGGTTCTCTCCGGGTACTCCGGCTTCCTCCCACAGTCCAAAGACTTGCTCGTTAGGTTAACTGGTGACTCTAAATTGCCTGTAGGTGTGAATGTGAGTGTGGCTGGTGAACAATCCAGGGTGTAATTCCGCCTCTTGCCCAATGACAGCTGGGATCTGCTCCAGCCTGTATAGATGATGGATGCATGTTTAAATGCAAAACTGAAAAAAACCTTCCTTTTCTCATTTAATTTATGTCCTCCATGTAGAACATTTATAAAGTATTTTATGCACATTTGGTCTTTTTTTTTTAATCATTTCCAACAACAGAGGTCTCTGACAAAAACAACAACAAGATAAATCAGGCTTTAGTCGAACAGAAAACACTCAATCTAAAAAGCAGTTGATATCATTGTCGGCTGTGTTCTTTGCATGGGATTTGTTAAAAAATAAGTGAAACAGAAGTTTTTCAGTCTAAAAGTTGAAATCCGCTCCGTGTGATTTAGTGATTTAGCACAGCTCGGCTTTTTATTCTGATGTTTCACCATGAGTCATCAAACAGCTGCAGCCAGAACAAATCAGCACCTAAAATCAGAGGTAATAAGACGCACTGCAACACACACACACACACACACACACACACACACACACACACACACACACACACACACACACACACACACACACACACACACACACACACACACACACACACACACACACACACACACACACACACACACACACACACACACACACACACACACACACACACACACACACACACAGAAAGCATGATGAGTTAATAAACTCACATGGAATCATGGACGTGAATGTCATTGGCAATGTATGCAATATCAACACTAATAGATTATTTATATAGATTTATATATTTTCTCTTTTTTTAAGAATTTCTTCTGTTGTTTTTTTCCTCATTGGTTTCTCAATCTGAATCTCAGATTTAAACCGTGGTGTGTGCAGTAGTGTTGTGTGGGAGCCGAACAGTCTGGTGTTCCTCATTAAAAACCTCCTGTACCCCCTCTACTCTGGAGAATGCACACATTGAGTACACAGGTACAGTGTCTGTTCAGATGTTCCTCCTGGAGGAGCAGAGGAGCGAGCCGACAGGTGAAGGGGGGCGTCATTTAACTCCGGGGGAGGAGCCCCTTCTTGTAGGCGAGCAGGCCGGCTGCGGAGGCAGCAGACAGGGCGGTGGTGACTCCGAGGAACTTGAGGAGACCTCCGACTGAAGGCAGGTTTCTCTCCCAGAAGGAGGTGTGGAAGGGGAGCGCCGGGACCTCCTGATGTAGGACAACATGAGGAGTTTGTTTCAGTTATTTGACCTTCAGGTTTAGTTTATTTTAAATGATTTAGAAAGATTTCTCTCACCACACTCTCAGGCTCCGTCTGCCAGATCTGACTCGGGGAGATTTTCTTCATGGCACACAGGATCTGCAACAAATCGTCTTTGTTGATCAGTGTGGACACTTAAGTCAGGATTTAAATCATTTATTCAGCAGTAGAGTTTCGCTGGGTCATCCTCCTTTAAAAAAATAGATCCCTCTCTGCTCAATTTCCCTGAACTCACAAACTTAAAAAACTCTCCTGAAACCAAAACTAATCCAGAGTTGAAGAAACAAATGAGCCTGCCCTAAAAAGGCAATAATGCTGTATTTTATTTTAAATTACAAATGCTGCAGGCACAGAAATATATTCATTCTAAGAACTCGATAGAGAAGGGACTTCTGTGGCCATAATTTTTCTTTTCTTTTTTTGATGCCAATTCTCAATAATTCTTTCTTGAATAACTCTCAGTATGTAGAAGTTGTTCATGCAAGCAGAAATGATTTTTATAGGTTTTCCTGGTTGAGTATGCTCTGACCTCTCTGGCTGCTCTCTCTCCGGCCTGCACGGCTCCCTCCATGTAGCCGCTCCACTCTGTGGCCGTTTCTGTTCCTGCAAAGTACAACCTGCCCACGGGCTCCCTCAGCACCCTGCACGCACAGGACGGAGAACAACACAGGTTAAAGAGTTAAATTATGCTTGGTGTTAAAGCCTTTATGTCGGTGATGAGGTACATCTGGAGTGTTCCAGTCTTTTCTTGGTTTTGCCGTGCGTTCAAACTTAGCATTTAAACTTTTACTTGTGTGTGTGTTTTACCTTCCATACTGGGTGAGGATGCCTGGGGGGAAGTAGGCCGTGTAGCAGCCCCCCGAGTACTCCTCCTCACACCAGTTCTTCTCCTCGTAGTGCACCGGCTGAGAAAGACATTTCAAACATTTAAATACATTCTTCTTAATGAATACAAATATGTTTCTGGATTCAAAGATCACCTCATCCTCATTGCAACATCATCACATGCCTATACAGTTTTACAGCTCTGTTTTTACAGATGTGTGTGTGTGTGTGTGTGTGTGTGTGTGTGCGTGCTTGTGTTTCAGTCTGAATACACACTCACATGCAGAGCCGCCTCTGAGCCCAGAACTTTGGAGTAGATCTCACAGATCTTATTCTTCCTGCACGAGACACCAGAGTGAGTTAGAGCTGCAGCAGAGCTGGCAGAGTTTTAATGTGACGTGTTTGTGCAGTTACCTCTCCTCTTTGGTCAGGCCTGAGAGCTTCCTGCATTTACGAGCCAGGATGAATCTGCAGGAGAGGGGGAGCAGAAATATTATCCAGTGAAAGAAAACACATTACATTGATGCACAACAGGAGCAGATGTGCACACACTTGGTGCACTTTTAGTTTTTCCATCATTATACTTCAGAAATGAGAGCTCTTCCAACTCTGTGGCCTAAATTCTGGGGGGCCTTTTCCTGTTTCAACATTCAATACAGCATGCCTGAAACCAGATCCGTATATTTGTGTTTATTTAACCAGGAGTAGAAGCCTCGTTGAGATTAACCATTACAAGTCTGAATTAGAAATGCAATGCCTGTGTTTGTATTTATACTTCAGCAGTGTTTCCCCCAGGTTTACAGCTTCGGGGGGGTGGGGAGGTGCGGGCAGACGGACGCCGACACAAACACTTGAAGGAATCTTGGTGTTCATGGGTTACTTTTAATGACAGCTGTCCTGTTCTATCGGAAAGGTATCCTTGAATGACATCTTTCCCTGATTTCCAACTCCATCCACTATCCTATCTCTACAATAAATGCAAAAAAAGCCCAAAATTAAATCTTACATTTAAAAAAATATATATATTAACTTGACCTTCAAGGGGGGCGGGGGGGACTGTTGGGGATGTGGGCCGCCCCCATAATATAATGGTTGGGGAAACACTGTTCAGGTTAGGTTACATCTTCAAATGTTTACTGTTTACAAGCCTAAAGTTTTCTGTTTTTGGATAAATGAAAACAAGATTACACAAACAGTGTTATGCTGACAGTCTGTGGATACTGTTCTGCATTCCTTGTAAAAAGAGTGGAACTGAAGCTGTTGTGGTTTCATTTGAAGTCAAGTTGATAGGTTATGCAAACAGTGGTGATTTGTTAGTGCTTAAAACTGTTTCTATTGGGAAACAAATTGTATTATATTGTATGTATAATGTCTTCATTTGGAACTTATACGCTCTGGGGAAATTATTCAAAGTGACAATACGGAGGCAAAGGAAGTATCATGTTTTTAATCACCCCATGATGGCGGGGACAGTCCCATCCGGCTTTGTGTCATCGAGTGTCAGGCCGATCGGCGCTCCTTCCTCCTCGATCACCATGCTGCCGCAGTAACCTGCAGACACACAGGGGTACGATCATGTCAAATCAGACTTTTCCAAACTTCACACACATCACATTTAGTCCTCCTGTGCACCTTTATTCCTCCAGAAGTTCTCTCTGTAGTACATCATGCACTTGATGACGGAGCCCATGGGGACGCGGCTGATCAGCTGGTTCCTGAGTGGGGGCAGCTCGGGGTTAAAGTGCATCTTCATGTTCAGACCAGGGGGCGTGGCCAAGATCACGTACTTAGCCTATGACAAAGACGTACAGGTACAAAAAAAGAGAGAAATAGCGTGATAGGGAGAGAGAGAGGATAGAAACACAATCAGGACAGAGTGAGCGGCATCACACTCAGCAACCAGCAGAGGGCAGCAGAGAACTATTTTGCCAGCAGCAAGAGTAGCATGCTTTCTTTTGGCTTAGATCGTGCATTATCAGCACAACATTAGGTCACATGTAAAGCCACATATGTGATGATAACTAAAATAATAATACAGTCATATTAACTATTATGACTGCAGCGATGAAAGAAGAACTCAAGAGTTTGTTAGAAGTACCGATAAAGTTGTCATTTATTTTGTTTATCTTACAGTGTAGGTCTGTTTGTCGAGAGTCTCCACCACCACCATGTCCCCGCTGTGGTCGATCCTGTAGACCGGAGACTCCAGCTTCACCCGCTCTCCCAGCTCCCGGGCCATGCACTCGCTGATCTGACTTGAGCCGCCAGAAAACTTCCTCTCCTGCATGTGAATAGACAGGACAGAGAGCTCAGAGGTCCAGCAGGACTAGAGGGGTCTTACTTTAACTTTTGATGTTCTATCCCAAAGATGTTTTTGATTTATTTCTTGTAAAATTGCTTCACTCCGCGCTGATCCCGCTCGGAGTGTGACTCCAGCAGGCTAATAAAACCCACATGACAGAGGCGAGCTGATAGAATCTGTTGATTAATTCGGGTTTTACGCCTTCACCTCCTTCATCTGCTTCTATTTGCTTGACTACAAATTCATGAACATGTGAAACCAAAGGAAAGAATGTGCTTGTGAAATTGCAGCTCATGCAGAGTGATTGAGGACTGAGGGGGCGGAGAGACATTAAGCGCTGCCAAAGCTCTTAAACACAAAATGAAATGAACAGTGACCTTTTCCATACGGTGAGTGTCAGCGTCTCGCCGCTTCCTCCATCACAAACACATTGCTTGTGTTCCTCTTTGGCATTTGGACAAATTTGGCTGCCAGTCCACAGACATCACAAGCTAAATCTAAATCAGTCCCGGCGGTGACACAGGACGAGCCGCTGTTTGTCTTCTTTGATTAAAGACAATTTTTATTTTTCAGTGGAAACACTGAAAGAATACCAAACAGCATCCATCGTTTGTATTGCATCCAACTCAAAGTATTTGAGTCTTTAACATTCATAAAACATTAAGACGCTGAAGATAGAATTCTTTGTTTCAGGTTGCAAAAAGAACAAATGCTCCAGCTTTTGTAGTCTTTACTTCAGACTGCTTTAAACAGGATCATGTGAACTGGTTCCTGTTGATGCTTTGATCAAAGGGTTAAACAGAAAACTGTACACATACCCATACACGCAGCCCAAGAAACAGCAGAAGATGTTTTAAACAGGAAGGTCCAGCAAACAGGACAGAGTGTCTGTTTACCTAAACAACTCCCCTTTCCTCCGTGGCCATGGCAACAGGAACACTCAGCTTTGGAAAGCCCTCCAAGAAAACAGCTTTTGTCAGGCTCATAATGATGCAGAGCTGACCAGCAGCAGACTAAAGGTAAACGCGTTAGAGCTGATTTACGGCGCTGTGGGATGTGACTGATTCTTCTTGGCCGGCCTCCTCTGCACTGCAGGGATCGTTTTCCCGCACAGAGACTTTCGGGGGGGGGGAAGCTGGGACATAATACTCAGATATTCTGTTTGTGCTGCGAGTTCAGCGAGGCCCAGGTAGAAATCATCATTTTGTCCTCAAATATTTAAATACTGAATCTTATATCAAGCTTCGGTAGAGCTGCAAAAATCAGAGGCCTTATTCAGACTGCTGTTAAATATGACCCAGCAGGTTCGCGCTGGTGGCGCAATGGTTAGGGCGCACGTTCCATGTATTGAGACTCTCCACATGGCCCCTTTCCACATGTCATTCCCCGCTCTCTCTCCCTGGTTTCCGACTCTATCCACTGTCCTCTCTCTACATTAAAAGGCACGAAAAGCCCAAAAATAAATCTTTAAAAAAAAAAATAATATGCCCCAGTGACGTCACCTCTAATCTGAATATTGTAGAGTAATGGAGGAACAATGTGATCCCCCCTCTGTACCGTCTTTGGAAGTAGTAACAGAAGCGTTACAGAGGCCAGATGGGATCAGTAACAGTAACCCAGTAAGGAGAACCAATATTACACCTTCCCAGAATTAAGATAATGTCCAAAGAAGGGTGAGATCCCATCTCATATATCGTCTCTGTTCAAAATAAGATAGGGAGCAGGACTGTGTCTCCAAACAAGCAAGGCATCTCTCATGTACTGGTACAGAGACAGAAGCTGCAGACGTACCTGTCCTCCGTTTGAGGTGGAGAAGATCCTCATGGTTCCCCCGCACTGTTTCACATACCAGAGGAACCACAGGGCCGACACCTCGTGGGGTTCAGAGGTCACATTCACGTTGATAAACAGGGTGGCAAAGCGAAGAACAGCCCTTAAAAAAGACAGTACATAATTAGTCAAAAATGTATTTCCATATCACTACTGCAAAGTTATTCTAAAGGCAAAAAATGGAAAATACCGTTTATATGTTATAAAATATGTAATTGAGATGCTGAGTAAGAGTTTCTAAGACACGGTTAAAATGGTTTCATCATGTCAGATGGAAAGTTATCTGACTCTCTTAACAACTATGTCTCTTCATATTCACTTTATTATGGTGTGCCTCAGGGGCCTGTAATGGGGCCATTTGCATTCTTTAATACCAGCTTTACCTTGGGCACAACATTCGCAGAAATGTCTCTTTTCTTTTTACGCTGATGATACACTGATCTACCTGCCTGATGAATTTAGAGCCTCCAATGCCGAGTTTACTCAAGGATTGACTTTCTGATATCAAAGACTGGACGCTGAGAAAAACTCTTTAACTGAAGAAAAACAGGACGGAGATCCTCGTCATCATGTTTTAAGCACATTGCACAAATAAATCTGATATGTGCTTCTTTCTTATCGAGCATAAGAAGCCTGTTGCATGACATGTTGGCGTCTTGGTTCCTTGGTTGATAGACTGTCAGGCAAACTATCACCTTTGACCACCATAATGTCAATCATTCATTCTTGAGTCCAAGGGACATTTGTGCCAATTTGAGGTCGTAAATCGAGATAATCCTTAACTATTCCTTCAGAAGCAATCAGATGCTGTTATGTCTACAGCTCAGGAATCATCGAGGCAGAGAACTTAAAAATGGCCTGCACAATGCTCTCTAGTTAGGCAGGAAAAGTCATATGATCTCCTAATTTCTCCTCTACCTGGTCCAGCAGATTTTCTCAAAGAGCTCCAGCATGGTCATCTTGTCCCACTCCTCAGCATGAGGAGCTTTCCAGGGAGCCTCTCTGGGAATCTGAAACACAGGCAAACAACAAAACATTTAGATTTCATGGAGCAGAGTCAAAACAAAAGTCCAAAACGGATCCTTTCTTTTACCTCCTTGCCCATCTCGTCCATCGTCCTGAACAGGTTGTTGAAGTCCAACATGACGATGGGGTTCCAGATCGGAGGGAAGGAGCCTTTGAACGGGTACGACTTTCCCTGTTGGATACAAAGCATCATTAAACTCAGATTCTTTTTATAACCATCAGTTGCTCACATTGTGTAGTCATGCTTTCTAACGTTGCATTAAGTCAGCACAAGTCAGTTTTTTCATTTTATAGAGATTGGCTGCTTTGGTTTAATATTTTAGATAGTTTATTTCCCGATCAGACACGGAGCAAAGAGGATGTGGGTTCAAAACATCCTAGGTGGCAAAACTACTACTGACAGATGTTTGTAGGATTACAGATGTTCCTGAGTGCATGTGTGAAAACAGCTACTTTTTCATACACAGAGACAATCCAAAGTAATTCACCCCAGCCATAAAGTAAAATAACAATTCAGTTAAAGTGAAAACCAATCTGCATGTATACTTTACTCCAACAAAAGCCAAGAATTATAAAAGAAGCCGTAAAGAATTATTAACTCTAATACTGAACTGAACTTTCTCATCAGGTTTTGTGGCCTAAAAACGTTTTCTGACCGTTAAGTGAGGATGACAGTGAACATGTTTGTATTTGCCTTTAAAAAAATCCACCTGGGTTGACCTTTAATTTGCTTAGTCACTCTGACTGTGAACTTTATTCTCCAGCTCTTTTTATTGCAGTGTTTAACAGCTGATTTAAAGACTGATAAGCATGTCAACAATGCTCTCTGACACTCTTTTTTAGAAACATCCTCTTATCTTATTATCAACAATGTGTCTCTGTTTGTGTGTTTCTTGGTGCAAAAATCCCCTGACGTTCAGCTTGTGAAGTGAAATATTTCAGAACATGAATCTCCTGACAGAAAGAAACAAAGACAGCTACACGTTTAGTGATGACTTTGTGTGAACGCCCTGGTTGTTCTGCTGCAGCTGCAGGATTTCTCAATGTCCTGCTGTTACACCAGTTCAGCCTCTTATCTAGCTTTTGTCTCACCATAACTAGATAAAACCATGAAAACTAGAATTGTATTTCCTCCTAAAAGGTCTTTGAATGCAGCATTTAGTCTGACATTTTCCACACTGTTATCTGGACAGATCATTGGCAATTAGCAAGTTCCCTCAACTATCATATTGTTAATTCCTGTATATATTTATATTATATTTGTTGGTGACAAAATGCCTGTTAAATAAGATTTTCTATTGTACTTGTAATTCCAACACTGAACACTAGGTGGAGTCTTGGCTTATGCTGTGCATAAAGCCTAGCGTGCATTAGACTGGAGCCAGCTGTGTTTTTGGGAGCATTGTACATTAGTTTTGTTGCACCGACCAGAACATTGTCCAAATTTGTTCAGACTTATCACTTGTGACCTTTTAAAGGAAAATTATTATGCTAAACACACTTCACCATGTTTCTCTAACACTAATATGTGTCTCTAGTTTGTCAGCAAACCCCCCAATGATGAGAAAAGTCCATCCTCTGTGTCTTTTGCCTGCTCCACTTTTCAGAAAATGTGTGGTCAAACAGGCCGTTTGGAGATTTTCCCTTCATGCCATCACAAAGGGCAGTAACCCCTACCCCAGGTAGGTGACACTCCCACAGCTAGGTGTTTGTTCTGCCCTCTGAGTCTGCCTTTTCACCGTGAACAAACATTAACAATAGTACTTTTACAACATGCAATAATATCTTCTACTATATGGCGTGTTTAGTCTTAGTTTTCGGAGGAAGGAGCTGCAGGGTTCGGTTAAAATCAGAAACAGAAAAAATGTTTTCTATTAAACCTTTAAATATGCTGATTCTTTCTCTCTTTATTGACTCGTGTTTTCGTCTGTGATGGAGGTTTCCAGTTTTTTGCCATTATTAGAGAGGGCAGCTGAAGAGAGACAGGAAGTGTTGGGAGGAGGGAGTGAGGTGTGACATGCAGCAAAGGGCCGAGGTCGGATTCAAACCCACTGCAGCTGCCATGATGACTACAGCCTCCGGACATGGGGCCCCCATCATAACTGAGAGGCTACCCGGCGCCCCTCCAATTTATTTCTGTTGGTTTTGTTGGCTGTCAGACTTGAAGAAGATTTAAAAACAACGCAAGCCTTCAGTGATTTCACATCTTTCTTCATCTGACATCACATTTCAAACTGTTTCAAAGAAAACACTTATAGATGCAACTCTTGTTGTATAAAAATAAACGCAGTAAAGAGAGATTTTCTGTCAGCGCTGCGACACCTTTCTGTGTTTGAAGGGTGAAAATATAGTTCAGAAATCAGCTGCAATGTTTTCATCAGAGATGTGTTTACACTGAGTCAGAGACACATCAGATTGTGTTTACCATAAATCAACGGGAAAGGGAGTCTTTTGGTGCTGAAAATAGCTTTTTAAATAATCCAATCTAAATTTAGATTCTGGTCCTAAATGGTCTGGATTTGTTTGGACCAGAGAAGATAGGCGGTTTTAAGGCACCCCCACACGGCTGTTGTGGATGCCCCTCGGTTTGCCAGATATGAGAGCAGTTATCAGGTCAAACCAACAGGTGTTGCAGTGATGGAAGTGGGCAAGAGAACTGGTTCAGATAGAAGTGATTGTACCCGACCTAAAAAGTCTCTGCATGTTTCTAATAAGCTCCACGAGCAGAAATGTGCTCAAACTAGGATCAATATTGGAGATGCTTTTGATAATGGTTCACTTTATGGCTGCCTCAGTCAATTCGGCCTGTCTCGTCTTCAACTTGTACAAAATGAAGCAGCCTGACTTTTAACAAGGTCATATCACAGATCCCATACTACACCAA
Organism: Labrus bergylta; assembly: GCF_963930695.1. Classification (NCBI taxonomy): domain Eukaryota; kingdom Metazoa; phylum Chordata; class Actinopteri; order Labriformes; family Labridae; genus Labrus; species Labrus bergylta. The sequence continues at coordinate 11,599,364 of NC_089207.1, forward strand.
TTTTAGCGTGACTGCCCGGAAGCCCATCACATTTTAAATTGATTTCTAAGATACTTTGAAAATTTAAAAAGGCTTGGACCCTGTTTATATTGTTTTAAAAATTCTTTGAACTTTGGCTTTAAGATAATCTTCACCTTCTACTCTGTATGTTGGACTGAGTCTATGTGTGATTTTATTTATGTTTTGAATCTAACTTTGGGGTACATCTCCCCCTGTTCTAATCATTTTTATTCTAATTTGTATTTTATCATGCCGTGCTATTTTTTATTTGTTTTGTTGTTGTTGGTTTTAGAAAGGCGCAATAGAAACATAATTCATTATTATTTACTATTAAAAAAAATTCTGAATCTAAATTTAAATGTATTCTAGCAGTATTGCCTTGGGGAATAAAACATTGTGATTGAAACATCTTTGTGATCTACTGCCAGAAAACTGCCATCTATCTAAAGTCTAAGGACACCTGATGTTACAGGCCACCAGTACAAGGCAGTAAGTCTTAGTGATACAGTTTATTTTTTGAGTTGAGCAACAGAAAACATTTGTACATACAGTTTCTCTGATTTATATCCCTCTGCAAGTCCTGCAGAGAACTCAGAATACTGAGACTTAAAACAGAAGTATATCTGTGTGTCGTCTGCATAGCATCAAAACAAACTACCACGATTATTAATGAAAACAATCAAGGGGGAACTAAACTGACCAGAACGCACACACACAGAGACAGACGGATGATTGAGCATCTCCCTAATGTACAGCATCAGAACTGTCCGTTGCCGTGAAACAACAGGTCTGTCGCCATGGTGATGCTGCTCAAGTGAATGGGGGGGGGGGGGGGGGGGGGGCAGAGGAAGAGGAGAAGGGGGGAGGCAGCAGGAAGAGGGGAGAAAGCAGCATCTGTTTCCACATCAGTGAGCGATGATTCAACCTCACTCTGAGGAGAAAGTGTTAAAAGAGACACAGTCCTCCTTTTTCTGTTTTCTACTTTAATTAAACACTTAGTTGACCTTAAATGTATGTGCTCATGATCTGTACTCCAGCTAAATCCAACATGTCTCTCTTCACCGTCTACAGGCTTTATTTTCTTCTCTTGGGTCGTAAAGCCCCGCAGCTCTGTGCAGGTTTCTTCAGGCCAAAAGCAAGCACACTGCATAAGAATGAATATAAAAAAAATGATGGAAATTTTCACCACAATGTTTCAGAAAGACTGGCAGTGTCAAAACCCTCCTGATGAGCTGAACTTGCATCAGAATATGTTCACCAAACACCAAAAAAATCAAGCAATTTAAAAGTTGTTTGCTTGTCGTCTTGCAGACAAACATCATCATGCATCATGAAATAGTTATATCAGCATCCTTCCAGCCTGTTAGTTTTATTTAAATCAAAGTAAAGTCTGTTTGTTTTGGGTTCATTCTCTGCATACATTAGCCGATCCATCCATCCAACCAAATCCTGGAACTGATCCTAGATAACAGATCATCAAACTGGGACGAAAATCAGGTCTATCCTGTGTAAATCTCTCTGAGTCATGACTGTCTATAATGAGTGAGAAGCTCGAGTCCCGCTGGCTGTGTTGTTGTCAGAGCCGTGTTTACATGGACGGGACGGCCGGCTCCTCCCCTTGTGTATAAAAGCTGTTTTAGTCAAGGACTAGAGAGAAGAAGAAGAACATACTCACTGATTATTTTGATGTCATGTAAGCATCTTTAGATCACGTTCATTCTGTGTCAATTTACATTCAATGTGAAGCTACGAGCTAACTAAAGACCGCTAACATTAGCCTGCTAACACAACAATGCAGAACACAGGTGACTGCAGCTCGAGTCAAAGACAATTTTTTCCGCTGCTTGTGTCAACTCCTTCCTGCAAACGCGACTGGAGAGGGGTTGGAGGTTTGTCTCTGGAGGTTTGTCTCTGGAGGAGAGCGGAGGCTTCAATATGGCAGAGATGTCACCAAAGCCCAGTTTGTTTTGGTTTCATGCTGGTGCTCAAGGGCGACATCTACTGGATCAAGAAGTCGCACATTCTTCCTTCAGTAAAATGTCAAAAAATGATCAATCACAAGGCAACAGATTAGGTTATCCTACAGCAGCTGAAAAGCCAGAAGGAGAAGGTGGAGACCAAATTGAAGCTAATAGGAGAGTGAAACTTTGACCTACATTCACTTAAAGCCCAAGAACATGGCATTAGATGGTTTGCATCTGCTGGATGGGCGAGTCTCTCTCTTGAGGACACTTACAGACCTTTGTTTTTTTTATTGCATTATAAATCCACAAAGACAGATGAGGTTCATAAGAGCGCATCAATAAAAGCATTAAGAGCTACATGATAGATTCTTTAACAATCTCTTTAGTCTCTCAGATGACCCGTAAACGTGCAAACTGTCAGGACATCCACCGTGCTGCCAGCGCCATGGGACAATCCCACGCTCCCTCAATCTCTGATAAGAGCTCAGTATTTAATCAAAGTCTGTTTTCCCATCTCTGATAGTGATAGCTCATTAATAAATCCTGTGCTGAGAGCTGCAGCTGTCTGTTAGGCAGCAGTTTGCTGATAAGGGAAACCAGCGCTGGCCCTTTGGATTACAATCTGACAAACAAAAGCTGATTAGCTACGCGGCTTGCTTGAAAGCTAGCTCTAATAACACAATGGCTTGGCTCACATGCTGATTTACTATTAGCTGCTGTCCTGTGAAGTAATGTAAACACTCTCGTGTAATGTGATCAATGCACAGGAATAAATAACCATTTTTACCTCAGGGTAAACACAAGCCAGTCTTTGGCCATACTTTAGAATAGAAGTTTTTCTTTTCTAAACTACATAGGACAAAATGAGATGACATAACTTTGTGCCCACCCTGTCCTTTGTCAGTCCTCTGCAGGATGAATACCTGAGTTGAAATGTCTTAAATCCAGTCTAGTCTTTGATGGAAGATGTAGCTAACTCTAATGTCTCTGCAGGTTTTTGACAATTGCAATTATTATCTGGTTCCCTTAGCCCTCCTCTCTTCCCGAATGGTTAACAGATAAGCTTCTGTCTCCTTTTGTTTTTCCTGGGTCTCACTATCTGTCTTTCTACACTGCAGCCAGGCTGCAGGCTCCACAGTGGAACCTGTTGTCCCTTAATGCACCAAGAGGCATTAGCCTTACATCTAGCTTTAAAAGGCTTCGGCTGCAGAGACAAAATATAAAACCAATCTGGCCACATTTATGAATTGGAAGCTACTTTGACGTCTGAGAGTTTGGCCGGGTTTCAACATTTTTGGTGAATTTTGCAGAGTCAGCTGTGGGATCAGTGACACCAGAGCTGCTCTTACAAATGCTTAATACATACAAACAATCAGAGACAAAAACACTGTCTGACAACGGTAGGGCTGAGCAGCTTTTGATGAGGCCTGCTGCCATAGAAACCGGCCAGGAAGCTACGAGAGGTGTGTGTGTGTTTGTGTGTGTGTGTGTGTGTCTTGGAGTGGATCTTACAGAGATAGTAGCTAAGGAGACACACACACACACACACACACACACACACACAGGAGCTCCCACACATGATGAGCTCACAGTCTGTCCAGTTATTCCCTCACCAAACCACAGATTTATTTTCTAGCTGCTGTGGGAGCCGAACGTTTTGCTGGTGACATTTCACAGCGCTGTGGAAGTAGGTCATGTCAATAGTGCAGCACTGCCAAGCGACACCATGGTGAGATGGCTGGCACACCGAAGAGTCAAACTGCAAAACAGGGGCCTCAAAAGGACAGAAGGAATATCAAGCAAACCAAAACTCAGAGCATATGATACTGTGAACCCTTACCCCCCTCAGAAAACAGAGGTGTGTATGTGCACACTTCAGATCTGCTACACTACATTTTCCTTTGAAACTGAACGCTTCCATTAATGGTAAATAGACTTGAGCTTGTGCAGAGCTTTTCTAGTCTTCTGACTACTCAAAGCGCTTTTACACAGTAGATCACACCTATACATTCACACACTGATAGTAGAGGCTGCTGTGTAAAGAGTCCATCAGAAGTAACTAATCCCATTCATACACTGCCGACGAAGCAACTCAGGGTTAAGTGTCTTGCCCAAGGACACATCGGACATGTTGCTGCAGGAGCTGGGGATTGAACCCCTGACCTTCCAGTTGAGAGACGACCGACTCTACCAACTGGGCAACAGCCGCCCATTAAGTCCCTGAGGAGGCTTAAAGTTCCTCCTGAGCCATCTGCACAAAGTTATATGACATGAGTTGATTGCATGCCATGAGTTTTATTGCATGCCATGTTCTTTTCTCTTAACAAACACAGCAGAACTTATTGCTACAGTCACTTTCCTTCAACACCAGCGGTCAAACATTTGATTTCTGATGTTTACCTACTTCGACCATCTTCTCTGGTGTTGAAAAATGAAGCAAATGCAGAAGTGCATGAAACTGCAGTTCCTCGAGTGTCTCTTGAGCTGGTGGGAAGTGTGTGGTACTTTGCTCAAGGGCACCTCGGCAGTGCTCAGGAAGTGAACTGGCACCTTTCCAGCTACCAAACCAATTTCATCCGCACTGGGATTTGAAACGGCGACTCTTCGGTTCCCAACCCAAAGTCCCTAAAGACTGAGCCACTGCCCCCCTTCATTATTAACGCTCATTTTGAACTTGGTTATGAAAGAAAGTTGCATGGCGTTCAGTCTTTCTGTCTGTAAGAACATTTAAGGGCAGTTCAGGATGAACACCAGGTGTGCAATGAATCAATAACTCTGCTCCTGCAGTGGAAATCTCCTCTATAGGAAGCACAGGTCAATATTTACTGTGTACCTTTGAGTAATACTTATCAGCTTCTGTCTAATATACCCATAAAATGTAGTCAAGTTTCAATATCCTTGTTTAAATTAATATGAGAGTGTACCTATGTGATTTATGAGGCTGTTATGTGTCTGTAGCTTTAGATCAAGTGAAGACGGAGCTGTGTGTCTGACCCAAGGTTTCTATACAAAGCAGTAAAAGTGTGTTTGACTTTGTGCCCACACGCCCAACCAGGAGTTTAAAGTCCATCTGTGAAGGTAAGATTCACTGACTTGAACAGAGCTTGCGTTGAGATAAGCTCCATCATCAACACAAAAAACACACACACACACACACACACACACACACACACACACACACACACACACACACACACACACACACACACACACACACACACACACACACACACACACACACACACACACACTATCAGGCAGTCCAGTGATTTAAAGAGGGGTTAGCATTAGCAGGGTACATGGCAGAAAAAGGAAATCAAATCAGGTAGAGCAAGACAGTGTTAAGGACAGCGGTGCACCAACAATAACAAGATGTGCAGGAGAGTACAATGAGAACAAAAATTAGCCCTATTCTGTCTTTGTTTGCTTCTGCTGCCCGTTCAAGCACTCAGAGAGAAGACAAACTGCATTACAGAAAACCCCTCAGGCTAAGATTAGCATCTCCATTCGCTAATGCTACAGAGGAGAAGGGTGGCCTGCTGCTCGGCAAACATGCAGGAGGACACAGAAACAATATAATGTTTGGTTCTCTGCAACAAAGTACAATGGACCTCTCTGAAAGAGTCAGAGGACCAAAGCGAACATAAAGACCCAAAAAATCTGCTAGACAGAAACATTTCCAAAGGCTACTATAAAGTGAGTTAAACAAACCCAGGGTTACCTTGCTTCACTGCTTTGATGGGCCTTCCAAAACCAGACCCAATCCCTTTGTTTTGTCTTTATGTTTTCTTTGTAAAATTTCCTTTAAAAAGCTAATAGTATGCCAATAACAAAGCTAATATTTAGCATACAGAGCCATTCAAAACAGAATGAACAGTGACTACCAAGGGAAGACAGAAGGGCTGCAAACCAACTTTTGTACCTTAGCAAAAGTAAACTTTGATGAGAAGCGTTCTGGAACCGAGGTCGTCGGTGCAGCCCGCCCAAAATAAAGGCTGTATGCTAAAGACATTGATTTAATGTTAAAGGATAATGGCTCAAACTGAGGATGTTTGAGTTCTCTTCAGGAAGAACAGATATAATGTCAGCCAAAGCCTGGGGAAGAGTATTACTCTGACATCACAAAAAGAACATGCATAGCTGCTGGAAACTCACGTTGACATAGTGCAGTAGGTTTTCCTCTTCGTTGACTTTGTAGGTCTTGATTCCGTATTCTTTGGCCAGTCGGAGGATGCGGTTCTGAGTTGGGCCGATGTAAGCTCCGCCCAGATCAACCCACTTTGTCTCCTTATTCTGAAAAAATATGGAGTACCACAAAGATCTATTCTGGGTCCACTCATTTTTTGTTTTTGTAAGTTGTCACTGTTAAATCATCCATATGTTAAGTATTGATTTAGCCCTTATGCAGATGACAAACGATTGTACATAGCTCCTGGTAAACACATCACTATTTAAGGAAACATAACTCTCCTTCATTGAAGAAACATTAAAGTAAAACAATTATATTCTTTCTCATTTTACTCCAAAAGATGCAAGGAATATTTAGCATGCTTCCATTTTAAGTTAGCTTGATTACTCAATGGACCTTTTACAGGTATCCCATGATTCTCTTGTTTTTGTTAGAGCTGTTAATCATTTTATTTCCTTTTGACATTTTAAAGCTCCTGTGAGGAAATTACCCGTTGCATGGTTTTTGCAACCCCTGTGGACAAAGCGGGGCACTTTGTCTCTTTGCTGATCCTGTCCTGTAAATGCTTCTGATGTTATCTGACATCTCAGATAAAGAAATCTCAGAATTATTTACTTTAAATGCGTGCTGTTAATCACACGTTTGACACCTACCCGGATGAGGGAGTGATGAGCATATCAAATCATTTTATAGAAATAATCCCTCCTCTCTTGGATAGCCTTGTTTGCGCTTGTAGCTCATATTGAGGCATCATTATTCATTTGAGTCTGTTTCATAACCTGATATAAAACCTGGAGCTAGAGCATGGGAGTTTTGCCTGCAAATATTCATTATATTCTTTATTCATTTGCAAACCAGTTTTAGCTGTATTATGGCTGAAAATGTTTCTATATAAATCAAGTTGTTATTACAGGTAAAACTCAAACCCTCGCAGTAGTGTGAGCTCATCTTACTCGGAAAGTGAAGGTGCGACCGCCGACTCGATCCCGGGCCTCCAGCACGACAGGGTTCAGTCCGCTTTCCTGCAACAGCTTCGCTGCACTCAAACCTGCAGACAGAAACATAAACAGAGGTTAGGTCAAATGCAATGCACTTCCTGTGCTCTCCATGGAAGGACCACACTCACATACTGCTTGTAGATGGTTGTCATGTGCTGTTGTGTAAAGATGTTTGATATATGAGTGTAGCTGAAGGGCTTTTTTGTCTTTAGATCTTATGACTAAGTGGCACTGCAGAAGCTTTTTCTGCAAGCTTTCATTGACTCTGTGTGCAGCCCTGCATACTAGAAATGTAATTTAAACACAACTAATTTCTAACCATAAATTTGTTGAAAATCTCATCGCCCTGACATAAATTAATAAATCGAATGCTCTGAAAAAAAAGTAAAATAAAGAACGTAGGTGTCTGTGGCTTTTGTTGAAAGAAACAAGTCTAAGTGGTAGCTTTTTTTTAAATTTATTTATTTTTGTGCCTTTAATGGAGAGATAGAACAGTGGATAGAGTCTGAAATCAGGGAGAGAGAAAGTAGAGAATGACATGCAGGAAAGGAGCCACAGGCTGGATTCGAACCTTGGCCCCCCGCTTGGAGGACCATGGCCTTCATACGTGGGGTGAGCGCACTAACCACTGCGCCACCAGCGCCCCAAGTGGTTGCTTATTGAGGCTGTATGACTTCTCAGTAAGGGCTCAAATACTTTTGAACGATGCGTTTGCATAGACAACATGTTGCGTCGTGAACGTAAATGTTCACATACTTGCCTTTGTACAATGTGTGTTACTGGAGGATTCCTCTAGAGGGATCACCACACAAATCAGACAGAGTAATAACACAGAAGAAGAGATGATCTGTCGCCAGCTATTATGGCACACATTGTTGGACACAATGCAGTGGCAATGACACATCATAGTGCGGGTCGTTGCAGTCTCGATCTGTTAACTTTTCTTCAGAACTTTCTGCCACTGTTGTAGCGCCTCTCATTTCAGATCTCATCACCATACAACTCTACGCTGCTCCTAGCGGTTAAATGTGCACTGCATCATTCTGAGGATGTGCACAACCAACGGTGCAAACCACCGCAGGATACGCGAGGCTGATGTCATGCGTTTGTGTACGCATAGCTAAAAGCAACTATACTCGAGGCTTAAGGTTTCTCTCAGGAGGAGATAGTTGAGAGGGATTATCTTGAAATATGATTGGAAAGATGAGGATCAGAACTGGATTTATTCGTAAAGAAACAAATCCTGTTTCTCTTTCCAACAATTGCTCCACTGTACACTTCAGAGTGTTTGTCTTGGATCTGTTACTCTTCTTGTTTTCCCCTTGAACTGTTCTTTTTTTCTTGCACAAAGATCTCTCCTGAAACAGGATTAAGAAAAGGATTATCCACCTAACATTTGCCTTTTCAGTGATTCGTCTGCATAAAGAGAATTATGGGGGAAACGGGGGAGAAGAGGAGGAGGGTTTTGTGCATGATGCATGCACTAAAGGTAGGGGGAGAGACTTCCAAAACAAACCAGCTGACCTACTAATCATGTGAGGAAACACAGAGGTCTGAGCGGAGAGAGGAGCCTCCGCTGACTGACTGACTGCAGAGCTTTTCACACACTGACCTCGGGCAATCCTTGTCATATCTGTGATTCAATAAGACATAACGTAAATGCACTTTGGCATGAAGAATCAAATGCAAAGGATTAGTGTGCAGCATATGGCTCAGCAACACTGCACTGTGTCAGAGCAGCAGACCTTTAAAAGCCCAGGAACCACAAACACAGAGAGAGAGAGAGAGAGAGAGAGAGAGAGAGAGAGAGAGAGAGAGAGAGAGAGAGAGAGAGAGAGATTTATATGAGACATGAACTGTTACTTAAAACATTTGTTCTGTATGTGGACACACAAACATCAACCTCAATCTCTTTTTTCTACACTGACATGTAGAATCTATAAATGTGCCGTAAAGACATGTGGGCTCCCATCTGTGGCAACCTGACATTGATTTAAAAATCCCTACAAATCAGGGGGTCTCCGACAAGTTGTAGGTTACAGACGTTTTTTCAGTAGTTCCCCAGGAGGATCAAAGACTGTGTCCAAAAAATCTGATGGCAAGAAATACACCTTGAAAGCCTCTTTACACTTCAAGTCATCAAATACCCAGGTGTTTCCCCTCCAAAATAATAGGACAGGCCTATCAGCTGTTTGTCAACATCAGAGGGTAACCAATACCAGCAATGAAGCAGCAAGGTTGCCTGTAACAGCCTGTAAAAAGTAAAAATTACAAAGGGAGGTCAGAATGATAATTTCTGCTGCATTCAAGGAAGTCAGGAAATCTAAACTCTTATTTTTGGCACAAGTGTAAAATCTATTGCTATCTTCACTTTTATGAAGATGCCTGATTATTAAGCCAGATAAATCATCATCATCAGTAGTCAGAACAGGCTGTTTCTGTGTCTGTACCTTTAAATGTAAATGAGCAGGGTCTGACCACGCCCCCTCTCTGGAAGGGCTTGGGTGTCTCTGGCTTTCTCGCTCCATGTCCTATTGTTTATGATGAGAAGGCAGACTCAGAGAGCAGAACAAACACCTAGCTGTGGGAGTGTCACCCACCTGGGGGAGGGGTTACTGCCCTTTGTGATGTCATGAAGGGGAAATCTCCAAACGGCCTGTTTGAGCACACATTTTCTGAAAAGTGGCAGAAGATGGAGAGGATGGACTTTTCTCATCATTGGGGGGTTTGTAGACAGACAGGGACACATATTCGAATAAGAGAAACATGGTGAAGTTTATTTAACAGAATATGAAGACAAGTTTGTTCTCTCTGCATGTTCCCACATCTGTGAAAATGTTTTCTTGGCCTACACCCTAAATTCCTGTCTTCCCCCCTCTTCCTCACGTCCTCTCCGTCCAAATCCTGCTGAGCGCTGCTCAAGCTCGCGAGGTTTATGTAAGTTTACACAAAGTTTGTCCTGAATTATCCAACTCCCTGTACAAACACACGCACACCCAGCCAGGCTCTGAGAAAGCATTAGCCCGGACCAGAGGAGGCTCACAAATCTTCCTCCGTTAAATTGATGCTATTACCTGCACTCAGCTTTGAAAGGTCAGTCTCTGTGTCTCAAACAAAGAGCGTCTGTCTGCGTCTTCTGTTTGTGCCCATAGCAATCACTGCAGAAACTACAGTCCTGATGGGACGCTGCTTTGATCACACTGCTTGTTTTCTTAATAGAGACGTCTCTTGTGAATAGAAAGCCTGTATAAATATGACTAATGGATCAATTTAAACTGAAGGTATCGTCACTTCAAAAGCCTCAGACTGAGCTTTCCTCTGTTGTTAACTTCCGAGAGACAGAGGGACAGATTTAAATTCAGACCATGCAGCAACGAGATCATGAAACTCAGGGGATATGTTGGGAAATGACCGTTTCAAGTAAGAATGACTGTTTCAAACACACCTTGATATAGTACTCTATCAAAAGGACATTCCTGTATTTGTAACCTTGTCTCGACATGTAAGACCCTGTGTTAAACCTTATGTTTCTGAATAACTGAATGATGCAATCCTGCATGTTCTTTACTAAAATCAGAAATGTTAGATTTTTTTATTTTTTCTGTTTAGAGTTTTAATGGTATTTCTATACACTCATTCTTACCAGACACCACAAAGTTTTGGTTAATCAAGCAGTTTTAATAGTTTTGTTGGAGGCAGTGGCTGCAACAGACTCAGATTGTTCTTCTGTGTGTGACAACATTACAGGAAGGATCCCGACAGAGAGAGAGCTTTTTTTGTTACAGATGAACAACATGTCCCCCCCTTTGTACCATGAGAAGAAGGAAAAAAAGGGGCACAGAGATTGCTGCAGGCCTGGACACTCAGAGAATAATAATGATTGAGTTTATATTCACAGTTACAACACAGGATGTCTCCACTCTATCCACGTCAAAGAGGAATTCCTGCTCTATACACAACTCCTCCAGTTTCTCCTTCTTTTCCCACAGTCCAGGAGAACATGTTCCTTCGCCTCCATGTTTACAACTTTGCAGCTTCCTGCTTGGTGCTGGAGAGGCCGCTCCTATTGGTTGTTGTAAATGGTCACACCTTTGAACAACTCAATATGCGTCAAGAAAAATTAATTGATCCCTGTTTCTATAAAACTTTGAAATAGTGTCAAATAAGACAGATAAGCACTGGCATATCATGTGTCTTTGCACTCGTATTTTAAGAATCTGAAGTTGTTTATATAATGAATTGTTTTCTGGACTTTACTAAATAATGTTTATCGTTTCATGTTTGATGTAAACGATGTTGATGGGATGTTGCACGGGCGAAGAGCCCAAGACAAATTTGCCCCTTTGTGAAACAATAAAGTTCATCTTGAATCTTGAAGATTAAAGACCTGCGATGACATCAAACATGTTTGTTTTATTGGAACACCAAGACGGGAGAAAGACCGCCTTTAAACTGGTCAGATAGAGTTTGATGATCACCTTACACCAAGCGACTGGGATCAACGGAGCGCGCCCCCAACTCCAACAGAGCTCTGATTTTATTCAGACTCTGTGAAATGAACTTTTACTGGACACACTTTGGTTGGATCCATTTCCCCCCAAAAGGACTTTCTGCAGCCGCTGCAGCCCATGTGACGACTACAGGTTGAAGTATTTTACAGGAGCAGGTGCACAGGTCATTTTGAGTACGGTCTTTCACCCGCTCTTTTGTAAAGTGTCTCCAGATAACATTTGTCATGTATTGGCACTTTACAATTAAAGATTGATTGATTGATTTGAACACCAACATGTATAAAAATAGGATAAACTGGAAGTCTGAAAAGGTCTACCATGAGACGGACGTTCATCTGAAGTCTCTGGAGTTTCTTAGATTAGATTAGATCAAACTTTATCGTCCGTCCCAGCAGTGACAGAAAATCTCCTTTGAAGAAAGCTCAAACAATAAACCCAACTTTCATTAAAAACACAACGAAGTACAGACATTATAAGGAGACTGTTAAAGACAGCGGCTGATAAAAAGGGTGGATTTGATTTTGTTCAGGGAGGTTACTGCGGAGGGAGTGAAGCAGTGATGTAGAGGGACTTTGTAGAGAGTAACTGGAAGGAGGGTGTGAGGGGCCTCTGAGACCAGGGTGGCTCTCTTGACCACAGAGAGGTTTTACAGTTCAGAGAGGGTACAGTAGGTTGGGATGAACCAATCAGTTGCTGCTACACTTCCAAACAGCTGACGTTCATACCACACACTCACTACCAGGTACGGTAACATGCTGGGTCGACATGCTGCACTAGAAAACTAAAAGTAAAAGAAAAACAGAAGTGTACACAATATTTCCGCTCCACCCTCTGGGCATGAAAACGTGCCTAAAGGGATAAAAGCCACAGAGAGGAGAAAGGTCAGAGCCTCAAAGAGAGAGATGACAACAGACTCCCTCTGAGCCTGATTTCCTCCTCTGTTAGTTCACCTAAAGACACGCTTGATATTTATCAAACAAACAGCACCGTCGTTAAATGCAGTCGTCCTGTCATCTGAGGCACAGCTGGAGAGCATTCAGCAGGTTTCTCTCTGCTTTGCATGGATTGATTTAACGAGGGAGGAGGGAGGGAGGAGACGTGACATGTGAGTGCAGGGTGCGTTTTCTGCAGGCATACGGTTGTTAAAGTGCAGCGAAATCTGACGAGGAAACAAAGATTTGAAGAGCTTGTGCTCATTAGACTTTAAGTTTACTGAGCTGCTTATAATGCTTTTGTTTTTTCTTCTCTCCGCTTTCATCGTGTCTCTCCTCCCCTTTCTCTGCAGCTCCTCCAGGCTCTGTTTGACCTATCATCGTCCGCTCTGATGTTTGAAAGAAAAAATATAAAAGCATCTGTGTGTAATTTATTTATTGTTCTCGACCGTTGAGTTTAAGGAACACCGATATTTATGTTGCTTTTGTTTTTTGATTGGAGAGAGTTTCTGACGCTTTTTGTGCAGCTGCAAACACAAACAGACAGGGACACACACGGTTACCATGACAACAGTAATTGTTAGGATGGAACCACTTGGCAGGAACACGCTTTATTTAAACGTGCATTGAGTGTGTGAGTGTGTGTGTGTGTGTGTGTGTGTGTGTGTGTGTGTGTGTGTGTGTGTGTGTGTTTTCAGAAACCTCTCACTGGTCCAGGACTGAATCTCTGCCATCATTTACTTTTATTTAACATGAAAACAAACTCAGTCTCCTTCAGTCTTGCAAATTTGCCAAATCTCTGCAGCTTTTCTGAAATCAACCAATTTCCCCCACTGGTATTTATCTGGTCGTCACCAAATTACCGTTTGTGATATTCTTAAATTCTTCCACACGAGGTCAGTGATATGTTGTCTGCACATCTTAGGGTCTGGTGCATTTTTCTGCAGGTACAGAAACAGTCTGGTATCTTTGTCTGTAATACATTTTGACGAGCTGCTAAACGCCATCTTGAGTGACTTTTACATCTTTGATGTTTTTTTTTCCCGCAGTGTTCTTTTCACAGGAACACAATCAACAAATCCAATACCAACATAGTGACGGCTCAGCCTCTTGAATCAGGTTCTGTATTGATCCAGAGGAGGGAATTTACAGACACACAATCACATGTTCCCCGTCTCGTGTTCTCAGCACAGAGACACCGATTGGATGTTTATGAGGTAAAAAAACTGAGGAGGAAATATTGACAAATAATTACGCAGAGACGTGCTGAAGAGCAGACAGCAGAGTGTGATGGAGGATGTCGGATATTATTTACAAGGTTTTACTGTGAATTTTTCAAAGATACTTTATTGACTAGATAAAAATATAAAAATCAGAACCATGTGTCAGTCAACTTGTTTTACTTTGTCATTTAGGTGACATATTCTCCTCCTCTTAATCAGAGTCTCAGAGCTCCTCAAAACATGTCTGTGAAGTTTCTTGTTCTAAATCCACTCTGATCCTGTATTTGATCATGTCTATAAACCCCTCTATTTCAGCCCTGCTCAGAACAGGCTGTTTCTGTGTCTGTACCTTTAAATATGTAAATGAGCTGTCTGACCACGCCCCCTCTCTGGAAGGACTTGGGTGTCTTTCTCGCTCCATGTTGTTTACAGTGAGAAGGCAGACTCAGAGGGCAGAACAAACACCTAGCTGTCACCCACCTAGGGGAGGGGCTACTGCCCTTTGTGATGTCATGAAGGGAAAATCTCCAAACGGCCTTTTTGAGCAAACATTTTCTGAAAAGTGGAGCAGGAAAAAGACGGAGAGGATGGACTTTTCTCATCATTGGGGGGTTTGTAGACAGACTAGAAACACATATTAAAGTTAGAGGAACATGGGGAAGTGTATTTAGTATAACGTGACCTTTTATATTCTTTACATTGAATTAAAGCTCCTTTAAAGTCTACATGGATCAGACAGCTCAGCACACACACATACATGAGAACAATAACGCCATCACACAGCAGCGCTGCAGTCAAACAGCCTCCTCACCTCAGAGTGACATTTACTGAACAAACACAGTTAAAGGGCAGAGCAGCAGCAGGACGGGGGTCAAATCTCCTCTAATTATTGTTGGTTCACACAGTTCAGTCTGCACAGCTCTCGTCATCATCACCACACTGATCCTGCATAAAAGAGATGCAAACATCTGATAGTTCAAATTTTTTCAGCGGGCCTGTAACTCTCACAAACAAAAGTCCTATCAGGACTATTATATCACCGGATATGATATGAATCCCATTTAAGGAGCAAAATATGACAAATAATCAACATTATGGCTCCTATGGCTTAAATGCACGATGCAATACTGAACAATATTAAGACCTTAAGCATGCTTTCATATAACAGCATTTGACTTCAGTGCAGATTCTCTGGTTGAAGTTCTGTGCAGAAACCTGCAGAGTCCAGAGGACTAAAGTCTGCCACATGCAGCCAAGTTCTCTAAATAATCCCCTGAACTGTTTATGGAGGGTAACCGCATCAGTCTGCACGACAAAAGGCCTTAATTCATTTTAGATTTATGCACTCGGTGTGTTTCAGAGCTTCGATCCATTCTCGTTTTCACAGCCAGCTCCTCGTTCCTTATTTACTCTCCCTGCAAACACGTTTCCCTTTCTCTCTTCTTGAATTCTTAGACTTTCGTATATTTCTGCATCCTTCCTCTTCTCGCTCTCTCTCTCTCTCTCTCTCTCTCTGCCTCGTTTGATTTCCCACATTCACAGCTGCTCGACAAAACAGGAAGAAGTGCTTCCCACTTCCTCCTCCTTCCCCCCCCCCCTTCCTCCTCCTGTTCCTTGGTATCCTCTCTGCTGCTGGTTTGATGACAGGCTGTCACAAGTGTTTAATGTTTTCACAGAAAGTGCCCGGCTGAGTGCCGGAAAATGACAATCACATTTGCAGGCAAACAGAGACACACAGGTCTGAGGAGGGAGAGGCTGGCCTTTGATTGGACACTGATTGTTATATGTGGAGCTCGTTCCTTAACGCTAAAGGGCAGCGGTGAAAACAAATGGTGTAATTAAAGAAGCCTAATGTGACACACAAGGAGAGAGAGAGAGAGAGAGAGAGAGAGAGAGACATCAGGGGGTGATGTGTCAGATTTATTAGATTGAGGTGTATTTGTTTGTGCTGTTTGACTCGTATCTGAACTGACACCGCCTGACCTACATTCTTCAGACAGACAGACCGGCGGTGGACTGACCTGTCAGTCAAACGCAGGAGGAGGGACAGAGGTCAGGCGGGGAACAGGAAGGACTGAAGTTCAAGCATTAGTCAGCACAAATGTTGTCGAAATTTGCGATGCATTTCTGGGTTTTAAAACGATACAATCTCCACTATTCTAATGATGGATAGTATGCAAAAGCTTAAAAAAACATCAGATAAGTCATATATTTAACCAAAGCTGCTGCCAGAGAGAGAGAGAGAGAGAGAGAGAGAGAGAGAGAAATTTAGACAGTGTGCATGAGTTTTCCTGCAACTTTTGTTTATAAAAACAAAAAAGTACACAATATAGGGTCCGTATAGGGCTTCTATTTTTGTTACTTTGGAATTTAAATAGAATCATTTTAAAAGGCAAACCTCTGGTCTCCCAACAACCCCAGCCTGATGCATTCAAATCCTGACAATCTCTGGATCTGATCACAGCTGCCATTGGGCGAGAGGCGGGGTACACCCTGGACTGTTCACCAGTCAATCACAGGGCTACCAGGAGAACAACACACTGTATTTCTAAAAAAAATCCTCTCGAAGATAAAACGATATCAGCATGTTACACTTCCTCTGATCTGAAGAGCAAACAATCCTCAAGGTTTGAATGATGTCATCACAAACATAATAGTCTACGATCCTCTCTGCAGTGTCTGCAGCACATGTGACGGAGCTCTACAGGCCTGGTTTTAGAAAACATCTTTTTAAGGATCTCTGCTAAATGTTGGAATACTTTTTTAAGATGATATATGATTTGGCAAAGTGTAAAATACATGCAGTCTTGGAAATTATCTGCATGTTCTGCATCGTAATCTAGAGTCTAGGAGTGTTGTCTAACTTATCCATGAGCAAAGTGAGGAAGAACTTTATATGCAGATTTTTGCTATCTCATGTTGTAGTAGCACTTAGCTTTAGCTTCCAAGTGCTCAGTGTTTCAACATTAACATGATAAATATCTGCTGCATCGGCTGAGCATTTTCAACAGTTGCACTTTGCTTGGTGGCTCAAAGTATGAGCGAACATAAAAAGGGAAAAGTGCAGTTGTGTTCAGATTAATTCAGCCTGCTCGGATTCAGATCAAAGTCTAGACAATCATAAAAAAAAGGCACCAGAGGTGCAGAAAGAGGACAAGCACTGTCTAGGACAGGGATGGGCAACTTTGGTCACAGCAAGGGCCACATTCATTTAATTCTCACTGCCAGAGGGCCAAATTAAACGATTACAGTCGATTATGTCTCAAATTAACTCAACATATACCAGTGATCAGATATTATTATGGACACATTTCTGGTTTTCATGATTTCATGGCGGATTTCATCATGTTTTTCTTCATGTTTCCAATTAATTGATGTGTAAAAAATGAACCTGAGGGCCACATTTAAGGTTGATGGGGGCCGCCAGTTGCCCACCCCTGGTCTAGGATAATATTTGGGCATATAGCCAATTCCTTAAAAATCAGCAGATGCACCAAAATCAAATCGATCTCCCGCCTCCAACCCAACCTGTGCAAATGTTTCTGACTGAGAAAGATGTTCCTCTTTCCTAGAAAGCGGCAAACTGACAGACTTTTGAGACATGATGCAACCCCACCGCATTCCTCCTGCTGGATTCATGTTTGAAGTTCTGCACAAGTGTTGGTCAGTAGTAGACACTTAGATCAGAGCCTGCAGAAATGTCCTTTAATTCAGGTTACTCTATCACTCAGCACTATTCATGTATCTTTGTTTTAAGCTGAAATGCAAAGCTACATTTGTGCAAAACAAAGTCACAAAGAGAGAAATCAGAAGTCATTAATTGGAGAAGGTCAGAGACAGTTTGTGATGCTGCAGCATTCATTACCAACACATTCTGCAGAGGACTACTGTCACCACAGGGAGCTACACACCCCTCAGCTTTTATTCAAGTGTTTCTTAACGAGACAGGCTGGTGCTCCCATGAGAACAGTCTCTTAGGAGAGGACGTCCTCTTTGCTTTCATCATGTGTTCGCAAAGGGAATGCAATCCTTCTTAATTAGCTTGTTGTTAACACAGCATGCAGACAGCAGTAGTAGTATTAAAAAAAAACACGGTGAACATATGGAGAGCTCATCCTCAGCATCAGACCTCACAACCACTTTATAAACACACACGGAGATTTAATCACACGCGTGTTGAAACTGCTAATATCACATAAACCATCCTGTGTGACACCCCCTCCCTCCTCTTATGTAAGAGAAACTCTGCTCCGTTTGATTAGCTGTTACTTAACAGGAGCGCTGCGGTGACACGCGGGGAGAGGAAGACTCGCGGAAGAGCCGCGAGGGCGAGGGCGGGGGGGACCGACGGAACCTTAGAAGAAGAAGAAGAAGAAGGGGACGCATTCGGAGAGATTAAAAGTCTGCGTTTCTCCTCAGCTGACTGCAGATCAGCTGCAGCAACAACCCGGAGAAGCTTCCGCTGCAACAGTTGTCTGCTCTCCTCCAAACACACAAAGCGCATCACAGCTCCGCGCTGCGCCACCACCCCTGCTCCTCCACACGCTCCCTCTCCACTCACACAACCTGCAGAGAGACTTTAAAGTTTCTGACGTTACCTGAAATCCCTCCGCCGACCACTATCACATCGTACGTGTTGCTGGGTGCTGTCATGGTGCAGTCTGCTGTGTCCGCCGCCGAACGCAGGGCGCACCGAGAGGCGCATCTGTATTAAAGCTCCGGGCAGGCCCCCCTCCCTCCTGACTCCGCCCACCGAGAGAGCAGCGGCAGCGCTGGGAGGGTTAAAACTGCTCAGACATCAAAATTGACCTCCTTCATAATCAGAATTAAAGAGTTCAGAGGACGGACTTTGCATTTCTGTATAAAGGTCTGCTCTTATCAGACGAGCAGCATGTTTTTATTGACTGTGATATCAAAGTTACTGACTGAGATCAGCTCCTGTGAATCATTAATGTAATAGAGGACGCGTTGTTCTTTTTATTTCTAGGGAAAGAAGTTATCTTTTTCCCTAAAAAGCTTTCTGCGTCAAGAACATTATGCAACCAGAGCTGTAATGAAACTGTGTTTTAAAAGAGCAGGCTGATGCAAAAATAGAAATATTAAAATAAATATTTTTGCAAAAAAAACATGTTCTGAATTTAAAGAAATCACGTTCTTTGACCCTAAAAGTTTAAACTTTTAGACATTCAGTCAAAGTTTGGCACTCCGCTTGTTTTCTTGCACTTTTATGTTTCTGTATAATCACATTTATTTGTGTTTTTTAGTTTCTGTCGCCCTCTTGTGGTCGGTAACTAGAAGTTTACACCTGCTCTTTGCACATTAGTAAGATATCTCCTGACTGAAATGATAAAGTGACCTTCCTATATGATCAGACTTTAAGAAAACATGCTATGTTGAAGTGCTGGCTTCTCTGACAACAATGCAGCAGCCAGTATGTCCTCCTTCTAACTTTAGATTCTGGTCCTGAATGCTCTGGATTTGCGTGGACCAGAGAAGGTAGGCGGTTTTAAGGCACCCCCACACGGCCGTTTTGGACGCCCCTCAGTTTGCCTGATATGAGAGCAGTTATCAGGTCAAACCAACAGGTGTTGCAGCGATGTAAGGGGGCAAGAGAACTGGTTCAGATAGAAGTGATTGTACCCGACCTAAAAAGCCTCTGCATGTTTCTAATAAGCTCCACGAGCAGAAACGTGCTCAAACTAGGATCAATATTGGAGATGCTTTTGAAAAATGGAGAGAGGTTAGAACGCAGAAAGGTTTACAGACCGATGCAGAGCTGGATAAACACTGAAGCTTCAGTGTCCACCACATGGTGACCTGCGTGAGCATCGACTCTAGAGAGGAGGGGGCGGGGGGAGACAGACCTCTACGATGTTTAGAATTCAGACTGCAGTACCCATTTTAAACACTAGGTGTCAGAGTTACATATTGCTCCTTTAAGTTGTTCCTCCTGGTCAGAGAGAACTGACAGCTGTGATCACATCGCTTTCACTCAAGTAAATTTGCATTCTTCAAAATTTGATTAACAAACCGAGTAATTAGACGACCTTCAGGTCCAGAGTCTTTTGTTTTTAGAGCCAACGCAGTCTTTCATCTGTAACGTCCATGTGTTCCCACGCTGCACGCTGACGGAGGCTCTAAGCTGTTTAAAAAGAACGTCTTTCCATTGCAATTTTGCAGGTATGTTATTAAAGTATTAAGACCCTCAGTGGGTTAATCTGACCACCACTGTGCTTAATCCTAATCCTCCTTTGATCTAATTTATGAAATAAGCCAATAAAGTCCCGCGTTAGAACATCCCCATCCTCACAGGAGCTGCAGACGGGGCGAGGCACAGGTGAGGTAAGATACACATTACCTGATTTATTAACTGACCAGGGTAGGCCTATTTGTCAGGGACATCTAGTGCAACTGATGTAGGACTTCTAGCCTTGGCTAAGGTGTAGTCTTTGTCCCTGGTTTGACATATAAGAAATAACACACATGATACAACAAAGGGCAGTAACTCCTCCCATAACTATTTAAAATAGGTTGTTTTTAATTATAAAGCAGCGAATGGTCGCCAGGGGTTGTGAGTGAACGGGGAGCTGCTGTAACTTTATCTCTAACATGTCTGTCCTTGAGAGAACTCTATATTTTGAGTAAAACACATGAGCTATTCTTCTCTGACTTCATGAGGTAACTGTCTGTATGTGGACTTCCATTTTTGTTGCTGTGGTTTCAAAGCAGGTATTGACATCATTAGATCTTAATAGAATCATGTTGAAGTTTAAAATTCTGATCTCTTGACAACGCTGGTGTCTGTTTTTATTGAATAGTTTGAGACAAGAATTACACACTTGTGAAGCACTTTGACTTTTCTCAGTGACAGACGCTAAAGCCTCATAAATAAACTTTACATATGCATGAAATTATCTTAATATCTTAAGATGCTGCTGCTTCTTTACCTCCGTTTGCTTCGTTCCTGTTTCCAGCTGCAGGGTCGTCTCCTGTTTCTCTTTCTGTGGCTGTTTGAACACTTCAGACACATTTCGAGGAGGATGAAATCAATTTATTGATCAGGCGATGATGAGCAGCTGTGGAGGCTGACAGCAGGTGAGATAAGATGCAAAATGTGAGGATGTGCAGGTGGAAAGGTGAGGGGATATCAAAATATAACTGAGAGGAGAAAGCTGATGATGATGATGATGTTGCCAAGAGGACGTGTGTGGGAGGTGTAGTTCAGACAAAGAGTGTAGAATAACTAAAACTACATCCAAGACTCAGCAGGAGACAAAAAATAACATGTACACCGTGTTAGAGAGAAAATCATACTGTTGATGTCCTTTAAGCAGAAACCAGGTGTGTGAAGAGTGACTCACCAGCAGAGGGCAGCAGCAGTCTAGACTTTAAGGAAACCATGCACACCCAACTGCATACCTTCTATATCCTCACAAATTATCGCAAAGCTTCAAATGTCATAAATCTGTCCTCTGGGTAATTTAAAAGAAAAATGCATGAATATTTTAAATCCATTTTTCTTAGAAAGCAGTTTATGAAAGAAAAGTCTTTATGTTCACTGACACTGAGAGAGATTGTAAAGGTTTATCTTTTCAAAAGTTATACGAGAGTTTTAAGTGCATTTTCATTGACAGAAATCTGTTACCGTGGAGATGTTTGTGTGTGCTGCTGTGGCTCAGTGTAGGTTGTCTCTCAACTGGAGGGTCAGGGGTTCGATCCCCAGCTCCTGCAGCCTCATGTCTGATGTGTCCTTGGTCAAGACACTTAACCCCAAGTTGCTCCCGCTGCTTCCTCAGCAGTATGTGAATGTGGATGAGTGTAGGTGTGACCTGCAGTGTGAAAGCACTTTGAGTTGTCTAAAGATAAGAAACCATTCTGGGACTTGAAGCTCCTGTTGGCTGATTTGAACAAACTGACCAGACAGCATGCAGGAGTTTGCCTTCAACTTTGGATTGTTGCCATGGTTTCAAAAAGGTATTGATACTGTTTGTTTTTTACAAGACACAACTTAAAATTCTTGAAGCGTGACAAACCTATAGTGTGAGCTGACGTGGCATTGGTTGTTTTTAATGAGTTATTGAGATGCGTCTTTTAAATGAGCCTTTAAACCAGAAACTGTAAATATTTATGGACGGAGCCTGAGTGACGTTACCCATCTGTTCCTGCAGGGGGCGCTGGAGTCCCATCGATGGCGACCACCATTTTGGAAATCCTGTCTCAGCCTAACTTTCAGTCAACCTAACGACAGGCTGAGAGCTGGAGCTGAGGCGGGTTATAAGCCTCCTGACAAACCGTCACACCGCGGCCGCCTGTCAATCATGTTAGCTACACGCCTTATGGTGAATAACTCTTATCCTTCATCAAATCAAAACGGATGAGTCATCAAAACATTCACCCCCCACCCCCCAGTACAGTGTGTGCTGATCGAGACATGAGCTAATCAGACCTGTTTGGTTTTTTGAACCAGGCTGTAAACATGTTAATCTCTGCTGTAAAAACAGGCTTTTTTTGAATGGGTGTGTGTGTGACTTCCTATTCCTGCAGCCAGCCTCTAGTGGACAATCGATGAACTGCAAGATTTTGCACTTCAGCATCTGCTTCATTTTTCCACACCTGAGGTTGCGTTTTGCTTCAAACCTGCACATTTGGCCTTAAAAATCTTTTCTTACAAGCTTTTTCTCAATCAGACTGAGCTGATTACAAAATGAACAAAACAATAATAATGGTGTTTCAAAAAGCTGCACAGGAATCCTTTGAAAATGGACGTGCATCTCAAGGGTTAATTCTTAATAAAGCAGCAACAGTAATTTTCTACAAACTCTAAAAACTTCTCCTCTTTCATTTCCAATAACTGAAACCGTTCACCTGTTCATTTACAAACACATTTGTTGAATCACAATTCTGTTTCTGTTCCAAAAATATGAAAATGTCAGTTCCTGTTCAGCTCTCACATCGTTGTATCATTAATTATGTTGAGGACATTTAAAGCGCTCCAGCACATTGGTCATTACTGCGTTCATATTTTCTCAGTTAATTACGTGCTGACAGCTCGAACACAAACCTCAGCGTTAAATAAACGGCAAGTCTCAAAACATGGCCGCCGCCCATGTTTCACGTCTGGCACTTAAAGGGAATGTTAAACACACAGATGTGACTTTCTTCCTGCAGTCAAACGTCTCTTTTTCTGTGATTTTTATTAAGCGCTCGGGTGGTTATGAATGGGGGGGGGGGAAGCGGGGGCGGGGGATTAATGTGTGTAACGTCTGCTGGAGTGAAGAGGGTTATAAAACAGCACATGTGGCTGCCTCACACCTGAGCGCACACACACACACACACACACACACACACACACACACACACACACACACACACACACACACCAGGAGGCAAACTGTATTTGATGGAAGATGTTTAAAAAAAAATCTTCAGATCTGCCGACGTCAGGTCATTTCAAAACCAAACAGTTCCACAGAAATTTAAATTCTTGAAATAATTACCCATCCTGCCTATGTGTGTGTGTGTGTGTGTGTGTGTGTGTGTGTGTGTGTGTGTGTGTGTGTGTGTGTGTGTGTGTGTGTGTGTGTGTGTGTGTGTGTGTGTTGATGAAGGAGACACACAGTTAGAGGAGACAGCACTGAGAGGCAGATTAATCTCCAGAGTCGGAGGAAGAAACGTTTTTATTAAGTTCACGTGTGAAGCGGCGGCTGAGCTGTCGGATGTTGTTGAGATTGAAACGTCCACAGAGCTGCAACAAGGACATCTGTACACCCAGTGAGTGTGTGTGTGTGTGTGTGTGTGTGTGTGTGTGTGTGTGTGTGTGTGTGTGTGTGTGTGTGTGTGTGTGTGTGTGTGTGTGTGTGTTCACAGAGTGTCTGATAGTTAAATGAGAAACATCATGTATCCACACCACGGACAGATTCAGGTTTTATTCTTCCTGCTGGGCTCCTCTGTCGCTTCAACATTTACACATTATTTTCATCCCTCTTTACTGCAGCACAGGCGAGGATTTTAATGGCGCTCAGTTGGTTGAACATTTTTAAAAGGTGAACTATCAGCCACGAAGGACCTCCTGCAAAACTTCTTTTTTATAACTGAGAGACTTACAGTTTTATATTTACATCTTTCTCTTTAAAAACTTTTGTTTGGAAGCAAAAAGGGGCCAAAATAATTTAATCAACTGCTTCCATGTGGTGTTTTTGTAAATTCTTCCAAATGACGAGAGATAGTGCTTTAATGAAGTTTAGCCTTCAATCTGAATGTCCTGAAGGTGTAATGGGGGGACCAAGTAATCCCCCTTCAGAGGGGGGTAAAGTATACCAGTGTTTCAAAGCTAGTGTTATTTAAATTCTATCTTTGAGAATGAGTATACCTGCTCATACAATGATTTTTATTTTGGCCCTCCTTTGCTTCCATATCGTCGTTCATCATGAAGTTTTAATTCAGACTTTATGCTCTGAAACTTTTGAGGTTGAAGATAATTGAACTTTTTAACAATAGGAAACAGGGGCGTGGCCTGGGATGGCATTGATCTGATCTGATTGGCCACACCATGGGCTAGGAAAGCAAAACTAGATCCCGGACCAAGAAGTTTGGAGGATCCTGTTTGGAGGATTTATTAAGTGACGTTTTGAGCACTTAATAAATCACAAGGATCTTGTTTTGCTTTCCTTACCTATCTGTGTGTTTTGGATCCAGCACCAACTAAGGGATGTGCGAGTCTTCTTTGATTTCTGCCCCCGCTGTGCTACCACAAAATCCTCTATGATTGGCTTTTTCCCTAATCAGAGGCGGGACTTAATTACTAGTCAACTATTCTGTTTTCAACAGGCTGGAACTTTTAGTTGTTAATAAATACTTTGCAGCTTTTTACAATTAAAATTTCCAAGGAAAAACTTGTGCATGCAGTCATACTTGCAATGGACTTAAATGCCAATAAATGTATTTTTGTCTGTTTGACAGCGTGCAAGAGTTTGCATGTAATTTACGAAGTACCATAAAATCTGGTGTATAAGACGCACTTTTAATACCTATTTTTGCGTCTTAAAAGTTAGCTGCGTCTCATACACCGGTGAGACCAATATACCAGTATAAAATACTGAAACACGCGCCGTTATTACCACGGGTGTAGCAGCCACTAACTGCGACCTGATGCGATCAAAAACCCATCCCCATTCATTGTGTATTGAAAGCTGGTTGCACGCTGTGCTGGAAAAGACGACTGGCTGCGCAACTTTTTTCACATATTTTCTCCCTCACAAGGTGATAATCATGCATTTACAGAAAACAGTGGTATATTGTTCCGTAAATAAACATTGTGGAGTGCTCTTTTGATTGAAAGAGTCTTATATTAAAGTTAAAGAGTGACCAGCGGAGTCGGGCAGCGCGACTTGCAAGCTAGGAGTCTGTGCCTCACAACTTTCACTGCAGGCTGAGAGCTCAACTACCGTACTGTAGCTAGTAGGAGCGCAAACTCCCAAAAGTGAAAACAGACGGAACTAAAAGAGCGGCACAGCTGCACAGAAAATGCACGTTGTAGACATCGCTGAACACAATATAAATCGTGATGCAGGAAAACAGTTTAAACTTTTTATTTCTCTCTAAGAGACCTTCAAAACAGGGTGCGTCTTTTTTACCGGTGCGACTTATATTCCGGATTTTACGGTACTTAAAACTGTGACTTTGCACACTCATCTTTGTTGTTTAGTCCCTAAAGAATCGAGCTAAGAAGATTTATATGTTGCCAAATTGTGTTTCTTACAAGTACATATAATTTGTGGGTATAGAAGGGGTAAAAAAATAATGAATTCAGTTGCATGTGCCCACAAACGTCAGGCCACCCAAGTGGGCCACCCCAGTTAAAAAATCTGGACACGCCCCTGGACAGGAAGACCCTTAATTGGTAGACTGGGACTGAGTAGCTTGTTTTTTATTTCAGATAAACCGTTCTACGACCTGACACACACACACACACACACAGTCTGAATGAGTTATATCCTGTGTTTATGACGGTGCAGTGTGAGGAAGCTGTTTGCAGGAGTTACAAATGAAGGCGGAGCTTCACAGAACAGTTTGGACAAAATTGTCACAACATCAAACACGTCATCACGACAGGCAGAAGCGATAGAAGCTACGGTTTCAATAAAGAAGATTACACTGAACATGAACACTGATCGCCTCCACACTCCGTCAGTCCTTAACCCCGTCCTCCTTTTCGTCCTCTGAGCTCCGTTTACGGCGTCCGCCTCGTCTCGTTTATCGTCCACCCAACGAGCTCTCCCGTTGGCCTCACTCACTTTTTTTACACGTCCCGATAAGTCTGCAGGGAGCGTGTAAAACGTTATTGGGTAAGTAAACGCGGCACAGGTGTTTCTCTGCAGATCCTCCACATGTGTTGTCCTCGCCCAGCCTCGTCCCAGCTTTTTAAACGAGCCGTGTTGTTTGGTAGTCATATACTCAGCGGGTGTTTTTATGGAGCTGCAGGCAGAAAGCGCTCACAGTAACAACCTCTGGTACTGTGGTTTGGGAGCATGTGTGCAATGAATTACTGAGGCCTGTAATGAGCGTCTCCACTGTGAGAAGGCCCCCCCCCCCCCCCCCCGGGAGCAGCAGGTTGCGGTGTCTGGCCTGGAGAGAAGGCTTCGTCCTGATTGAAAGCACAAAAAGTAAGAGGGGATCGTGTTCTGTTTGAGTGTGAGAGAGAGAGGAACGAGCGCTCCAAACTGTCACTCCAAGAAAACAACAAGCATGTTGAGTTTTCTGATCCAATATTCAAACCTCTGGAAAGCGTTAGAGTCCGGCTCGGGGCCAACAGGATCTTGGTTCTTTGGAGTGTCTTGGAGGAGGGGGTTGCTGCATCCCGCTCAGCTGCACTCCTCACAGTTGCAGGCGAGGATGTATCTGTATGTGGCGGTGATGCGGGTTCCGCCGGCGCAGCGAAGCCTCACCGCCTTCAGCTTGGAGGTGTGCGGCCGGCAGCAGGAGCAGGTGCTCTTGAAGGGCTGTTTGAGCACCGAGCTGAAGGAGATGAGGGGGTCAGAGCGGGTGGTGTGGCTGCAGTGACCCTCACAGCGAGCCAGAAGCACCATCTGAAACACAGCAGGAAAATAATAAGAGAAGAGACTCCTCTTAGTCTAAAGCTGTCCTGGGTAATCAGACTACAGGGGTAAATCATCCATCTTGAGGACTTGACAAAAGTATTTTGTGGCTTTTGCGCCCTCTATACCCGAGTTATATGAGTCAAAAAGAACCAAATAAACAAAACAAATGCAAAGGTTTAAATGCACCTGAAATTGGGCTGCAGAGCAAACAGCGTCTCTGTGCTACGATATTATTTGTGAATATTTAAATGAGACATTAAACAATCATTTGGGAAAAATAGCCTCCGTCTGCTGAGAGTTGGCTGTGACTGCGCCGCTATATTTATAAAAGATGACATGCACAAAGTTTCCAGTGATCAAGAAAACAATTCCAACTTTGGATGACTTTAAAAAGAAATGATCTGTTCATAAGACTCTGACGTTATTATTAATATAATCTGGGGTGAAATCAGTCCTGTGCCGTCAGAGACTCCACACTTAATCCATGTGTGGAGGCGGTCTAGACCCCGCACAGCGAGGATTCAAGTTTTCGGGGGTGAATTAGCCTAGTAAGCTCGATTCAGGGATGAAACGGTGTAACTCAAAGAAATATTTTTAAATCTGACAATAACCCTTTTTCAACCCAATTTTTACAGATTTCACTTTTGTGATGGCGCCTTGTTATTGCTGTAATCATTTTAATTATATTATTTATATTTAAATATCTAATTTTATTTTAATTTATCTATTTTATCCTCCGTATCTGTCATCAACTTTCCATCTTCTCTCTGCTGTTAATAAATCTTTATTCGTCTTCTCTCATGGACTTCTGTGATTTGGGTTTCTGTTTTTGTGACGCCATTAAAGAATCCCACTTTGCTCCGTTTGTTTACACTTTGCAAAATCTGCTTTACCGACAGTATAATGGAAGTTATGCTAAATACATCTCACAGGTAGTTCAGGCTGTGTCTGAAGGTCTCGTGGTACAATGAAGCAGTGTGTTTGTCTGCTCACATTGTCTCACAGTTTTGGCCTTGCAGCTGCAAACGGACCGATAGCAACGAGACGAGCAGGTGGTGGAGTCACTTCCTTCCTCCACCTGCTGCAGCTCGGAGCTCAGCTTCACACAGTTACACTTTATCAAGTCAACTCCTCTACTCCAGATTAGTTTAAAACTGCGTTACAGCCATGAGGTTCCAGTGTTCCCCACAGCGCTTTAAAGTTAACAAGTCGCGCCCTCCACCTTAAATACGGTTGTAGAAATAAACCCAACTTGTCTCCCTTTCTGACTGTATTCATACAGGAATTAGCTGCATGGCAATCAGATGTATTGGGGCATGCCCCATGCACAGGGGCTGTGGTCCATGAGAGCAGGCAGCCCGTTTTCAGGTCTGACCTGTGGCTCCTTTCCCGCATGTAGTTCCCCGTTCTCTCTCCACGGTTTCAGACTTCTATCGTCAGTAATGTAACATCCTGCTGTAATTTGTAGCTGGACAAACTATTTCCTTTACAGAGCGCTGAGTTTGCCTCAAAAACTCAAGATATAGACCCTAAACACGAGCGACTCCCTGGGTGTTTCGTCTGACCACACAGCATGCTGAGCAGCTGCAGCCAGTGCACACAGACACATCCACTTAATGTACGATGTGTGTGTGTTATGTGTTCAACATTATCAAACCTGAACATGCCTTTATGAGCTCTCCCTGAACTCTTCAGCATGCACTGAGCAGGTCAGGTAATATCTTGGGTTTCTATCATTTTAAATAAGATTTGGTTTGATCAAATCTTACACAGAGTTTACTTGGTTCATTGTTGTCCAGGTCTGCTCAAGGGCTCTATTGTGGTGGGAACAAAATCTCTATACCAGTCAGACACACACACACACACACACACACACACACACACACACACACACACACACACACACACACACACACACACACACACACACACACACACACACACTAAGCTGTGGCCTGATTAGTGTTGTTTCGTCCGGCTGACATTCCTCCGTGTGTCGCCACATTCCCATCGCTCTCTAAACAGACTCCTGTGTCATGTCCTTCTGTCAGCTGCTGTGTGTTGCCACCCGTGTTCCCACTTTGACAGAAGCCTGTCTGGGGCCACCGCAGGGTGACACACACACACACACACACACACACACACACACACACACACACACACACACACACACACACACACACACACACAAACCCACACACACTGGAGTGTTGTCGCCACTTTAAGACCATTTGTCTTTGTCCCAGCTGAGGATCAGGCTGTCAAACGCTGACAATTCCTCCTCCTCTGTGACGCCTCCTCCTCCTCCTCTACGTTCTCCTCCTCTGTGACGCCTCCTCCTCCTTCTCCTCCTCCTCCTCACTGTCCACACTTCTCCTGCTCCTCCTCTCATTCATGAGCAGGAAGATTTAAAAAAAGCTGATATTAATGATGGCGATATTACATTACTCGCTACAGGTGTAATCAGACGCAAGAGCTACAGCAAGGTAAGAAAATAGTCAGAGGCCTGGATGGGGAAGGAACTTGTCATGATTGGTACAAATGATGAAAAAGTGATTTCAATAAGATGAATCACAAAACAATGAGAAAATAGTCAACTACGATGCTCAAACCACGACCTCCTGTTGCATTAAGTTAAAGCTAACCAAGAAACTTATTTTCTGATAGTATGTCCAAAACAAAGAAATCTGACAAGAAATGAAACTCAATTAATCAATACACCAAGTTGGCAGAAAAATGAATGGCAACATTTTTTCAATCCATCCATGTTTTCTGCTTATCTGAGGTCGGGTGTAACAGGTGAGGAAGGTCAACCCAGACTTCCCTCTCCCCAGCAACATTTCCCAGTCCAGACGGGATAAATATTCCCTGAAGCGAACTCTGGGTCTACCCCTTGGTCTCCTCCAATGGGGGGCATCCAAGAGGAATCCTAATCAGAGGCTGTAACCACCTCAACTGGATCCTTTCAATTTCAATGATCCAGGATCCAACAGTAGCGGCTCTACTCCTCGCCCTATCTCTAAGGCTGAGCCCAGCCCCCCTCCGGAGGACAATCATTTCGGCCGCCTGTATCCGTGATCTTACTCTTTCGGTCACTACCCATTGCTCATGACCACAGGTGAGGGTTGGAACGAGAGCTTTGCCTTCAGCCTCAGCTCCCTCTTCACCTCCGGCACATCGCCCACATTACCGTCGATGCTGACCCAATCCGCCTGTCAATCTCAGACAAGACCCCGAGATATTCAAACTCCTTCAGTAAGGGGCAAAATGTTTTGAAAACTCAAATGTTGAGTTCTACAGAGGCCATGATGACTTGGAAAACTCATTATATGCTTTTATCACAAAATGAACAGTAGAGCTGCCAGTACATAGAAATGAACAATAGTCATGGTTATCTAGTCCACTATCCTGTGCAGGTGGATTCAGCGAGAAACAAACTGAGGAGTAAAACAGCTTCTCAGTCAGACGTCCTTTCAGCTCTCAGTGAACTGTAACAGAGAAAGAGACTCATGCTGGGAGTGTGTTCAGTGTGGTTTGAACACCTGCTCGCTGCACTCAGAGTCAGAAAATTAAAAAAAGACCAAAGAAGTGATCACACACGCGAGCTGAACAACTGCACGCTGCTCGACAAGAGGAGCGAGAGAACACCGACCACAGCGGTCACGTGTTAGGCGTGATTAACACACCGCTGCTCTGTGTGCAGAACGTTGTCTGACACTCCAAAGAAGAAAAACAGAAAGATTTAGCGTCACTTTTCTTCTTCTCTCTGCAGCCCGTCGAACGCTGGCAGAGTCAGGAGCGAGCAGGCTGACGGAGAGGCCAAAATGTGAGTCCCAGCTGAGGTGCAGAATATGTCTGCAGTGTGGCCCCTGTCCAGCATACACACACAGAAACACACACACACACAATCCAAAACAAACCAAGCGTGACTCGTCTAAATGACTGAGAGATGGAGATAAAGCGAGGGAAGGAAAAAAGGAGACACAGGATTGGCTGAGCAGACGAGGCTTTCAGGGGGAAACAGGAGTAACGTAGACGAGGGAAGGAGAAAAACTGTGCGAGATAAATTACTCCTCAGTTTGTGTCAGAGTTTTTCTTTTTGACTGATGGTGTTTTAAAGTTTTCTTTTTGTCTCCGAGGTTCGATTTGGAAGAAATCGTTCCCTTATATTTGTAACACTGTAGTTCATTTGTCAGTTAAAGCGTCTCTGTTACCTTAAACAAGTTGAGGCCAAAAATGAGCGGGCAACCACAATGAGGCGGATTAGTTTACAGTGTGTGTGTGTGTGTGTGTGTGTGTGTGTGCTAAGGACAGGATGAAAGAACCAGTCCCAGTTAAAAATGAGGCCCAAATTTCAAATCCATTTGACTTTTATGCATCTGAGTTTTTTGTGGGAACCTGAGCTCTTTCTTCTGCTCGAAAACTGCAGTGCACACCGCTCGTATTAAAGGTAGCCTACTAATGGAGAATAATGTCTGATTGAAAGTTGATAGTGGCGCTGGCATTGTCAGCACTTGTCTTTTAGTGTACAAATATGAATGTATAAATATCTGTGCAACTGGCATCTCTTTGATTTCGGGTCTTTTTAAAAAAAAAATAGATGATTTGTTTTTGTTTTCTACCTCTGCAGATTTTAAATTCTGTGTTTGAAATTTAAAAATAAACTTTTAACAGAGGTTAAATGTTTCCATCCCTGTGAATTAAAGGTCTTTTAAACATTTCAAACCATCCCGACTGCCTGGACCTGGAGCATTTATAACCATTTTTCCACCTTTTGTAAACTTTGAACAGAATCTTTGAGTCCACATTTGGGAAGCTCATCATGTAAGAAGCTGGAACCAGCAAATGTTTGACACGTTTGCTTGAAAAATCACTAAAATGATTCATTGATGACCAGAACTTTTGGAAATTCATCTTCTCGAGACGATGAATCAATGAAACTTTGGAGACTTTGGAGACAGATTCAGAATCCATCAGAAAAGATGATGAGCGGGATGATGGCAGAACACATAAAGAATCCTTTTTAACATCCATTAAATAAAAGCCTGTTAACAGTTCAGTTCAGTTTGGTTCTGGTCCTGTTCACATATGGAGGAAGAAAACCTGAATGAAAATGAACACTTGTTTTTGCACACCTAACTCTCATGTGTGATTTTCTTTTTGCTCTCTTTAAATCTAGTTTTGCCTCTGAGCTTATAAAAATTAAAGTTGTAGGGGTGCCGGTAGCCTAATGGTTAGAGTGTGCGCTTCATGTACTGAGGCTTGATCCTCGAGGGCGGAGCAGCCCGGGTTCGAGTCCGACCTGTGACTCCTTTCCTGCACTCCTCCCACTCTCTCTTTCCTGCGTTTCTGACTCTATCCACCGTCCTGTCTCTAAAAAAAATACTACACATATGAGAGTAAGGTCCTGCTATTGAAGATAAGGTTAAAATAACAAGAATAAAGGGATTATTTCTAAACTTAGGGACAGGACTGGTGTGTTTATTATCAATAACCAAGTCAAACTTAATAAATCAAGTCTCAGTTTCCGTATCAGTGCCTGCAGGTTCATCTCTATTTACAGATCCTACATGAAAAAGGAGTATCGCTGCATGGAAAGGAAGTCTTGCTTGGAGGTCATTTAACACTAAACCGCAGGCTTTAGTAGAATGATCAGAAATTAACATCTGAACCCAGAGGTACAGTATTCGTCTATCTAATGGATTCTGATTTTGGTGGCAGGTAAAAGAAAACAAATCAGAAAAGTTTTTAAAAGTTTTATAGAATTTTAAAATCAACATTTGGAAGAAAAATTCTAAATGTCATTCATAAAACTTCCTCATGTGATTTGGGTCTTTTCTGGATCTTCAACATTTTTGCACATTTTTTGATCTTGCCTTTTTGATGTAAATTTTTCTCCTCACATTTTTCTTTTCATGTCTGGCATTCAAACTGTCCCTTTATCGTGATCCTCGTTTAAATAAAACCTCAGTGCAGATAATACATACCTTAGAGTTGCATTTATAAATGGGGTGTGTGATGGTCTCCACAAAGTGGTGCCTCATGCAGCGCTCTGGGTCTGAGTCTCCAAGGTGCGGGTGTGCGTTATCGCTCGCCTTGTTGCTGCTTGCGGACTGCACGAGGCCCAGCAGGGGGCAGCACATCAGGACAAGAAGCAGGCCGGAGGGGGGGCCCACGGAGAGCGACATGATGGAGACAACCCCGAGGCTCCAGATCCCACAGGTGTGTCCAAAAATGTGTCCTTTTTTATTATCCTGTTATGTCTTTAATATTCAGCTCTTTCACCTCCGTT